>NC_086449.1:822838587-823138587 GCF_028390025.1 Pseudophryne corroboree | reverse complement strand
GTGTACTAATAATTGAATCTGCCAGAGGCTAGAGGCCCAGATTATGACCGTCCCTAAACCTGGTAAGGATTCAACTAACCCACTGACCCATAATACTTTTATATTTTGATGGATATGTGCCAAATTAATTACCATCCGTTTGAGCCCTGCTCTCTCCTCCCTCATCTGCGTCATGCTGACCAAGTGAGGTTCGTCCTGGGTAGACAAATCTCTGAGAGAACCGTATCACAAATTGAAAATTAATGAATTCCACTCTAACTAGATCCAGAAATTGCCTTTGATTGACTCCATTGGGACTACAGTATCCAATTTTATATCGAAATGGACATGCCTGAAATTGTAGTATTCGCATTGGGTGATTTATCAATGTACAGTATATTGCATTGTAGAAAATTTACCACTGGTTGGATCTAATACCCCTTTTCCACTAACGCCTTAAAACACGGGTAAATGCGCGGGGGCGCGCATTTACCTGTGTTTTTCCCTAGTGGACATGCCCGCCCTTCAAATTCCTGGATCAAGTGATCCGGGAATCCTACCCAGGTAAATTGCCGGGTTGAACACGTGTTCAATCCGGTAAACTGTCTAATGTGAACAGGAGCTGTGTCGATGTGACACGGCTCCCGTTCACAGTGTATGGGAGGGCGGCGCTGGGAGATCATGTGATCTCCCAGCGCCGCCCCTGCCGCGTCACTAGCAGCGTCACCACCCCGGCAATATGCCGTGTTGGCGAGTGCTGAGGGAAAGGGGGCTGTAGCACAATTTACAGCCGTGTCAGGTGACGCGTGTCACAACTGAGGGTCTGAGCTGACGGGAGGCAGCCTCAGTTGTAGGGGCTGAGATGTACCGGAACCTGGGAGGTTGTATCAGACCCCTGGACATGTAAGTAACATGAATAATAACTGCCCGAAGGCGTGACCACGACAACTTGGATAAAAGTCAATGATGTTTATTATGACAACTCCGCAACACAGCAGCAGTAAAAGAAAACGTAAAAGTCAGCAAAGAATAAATACAGTTCCTGGGTACTACAGGATGGCAGGAGCCACAGGGCACTGGTAGTGTGAGATAGTTCTTATAATCTTCTAGATGGAAAGTCCTTACCAGGCCCGACTGTAGCAATGGAGATAACCCAGGATTGTACCAGCTGGTGTTCCAGGAAAAGCTGGGTTGCTGAAGATAAAATGGCTGCTGTGGATACTGGCTGGAACCAGACTGTTGTTAGCACGGAGTGGATACTGGCTGGAACCAGTTAAATAATAAATGAACTTGGGAGCGATGAAATATGAGCTGAAATGTAGAACTTGAGAGCGGAGAAATAATAATACCGGTGGAGAGTGGTAAAGTGTAGAAAGGACACCGGCCCTTTAAGAGAAGCTGTACTCTGCTGGAAGCTGGGCTGGAAGCAGGTAATGTTGTAGCTGGAAACAGATGAATCCACAATGGATTGGAGAGTCAGGCTACACCGCAGGTGGAATGCTGGTGCGGGTCTCTATGGTGGAAGTCTTGAGACAGGAGCTGGAACCTGGAAGACAATCACAGGAGAGAGACAAACAGGAACTAGGTTTGACAACCAAAGCACTGACGCCTTCCTTGCTCAGGCACAGTGTATTTATACCTGCAGCAAGGAAGGGATTGGCTAAGCAATTATGCAGATTATCAATACTGACAACAGATTGGAGGAAATGATCAGCTGACAGAATCCAAGATGGCTGCGCCCATGCAGACACTTGGAGGGAAGTTTGGTTTGTAATCCATGTGGTAATGAAAACAGTAATGGCGGCGCCGGCCACTGGAGACAGGAGACGCCAGGCTGACAAGTGCACATCCAACCACGCGGACACAGCGGAGGCCGCGGCTGACGTAATCGCCACTCTGACATTCTGCATGCAGAAGCTCAGGGACGGCGGCGGAGGCCGCGGGAGACGCCATGCCAGATGTAATAAGGCGTTACTGTGACAGCGTCTCAGAGAGACAAGAGAGGATGCAGGAATGTGAACATTAGGATAACAGATGGGATCCGGTCCTGGAGCGCTGAGCCAGCCTTAGGAGGCATCTGATGGGTAAGAAATGGCGTCCAGATACCCGGATCGTGACAGCACCCCCCCCTTTAGGAGTGGCCCCAGGACACTTCTTTGGCTTTTGAGGAAACTTGGAATGGAATCTCCGGACCAAGGCAGGAGCATGGACATCAGAAGCATTGGTCCATGAACGTTCCTCAGGGCCGTAACCCTTCCAGTCAATAAGATACTGTAGTTGACCGTAACGGTGACGTGAGTCCAGGATCTTGGCCACTTCATACTCAACGCCTCGTTGAGTTTGGACTTTCGGAGTTGGAGGAAGTGAGGAATGCAACCGATTCAAGATCAGCGGTTTCAACAGGGAAACATGGAATGTCCTGGGTATTTTTAAGAAGGGAGGCAACTGAAGTCTGTAAGCAACAGGATTGATGACTTGTTCAATCTTGAAAGGACCGATATAGCGAGGTGCAAACTTCATACTGGGAACTCTTAACCTCAAATTCTTCGTGGATAACCATACCCGATCACCCACCTTGAGAGCAGGAACTGCTCGACGCTTCTTATCCGCAAACTTCTTGTACCTGAACGATGCCTTGAGCAGAGCTGATCGTACGCTCTTCCAGATATTGGCAAACTGATGCAAGGTGATATCCACTGCGGGAACAGAAGTTGCTGGAAGCGGTTGGAACTCAGGGACTTTAGGGTGGAATCCAAAGTTAGTGAAGAATGGTGTTGAAGCAGATGAAGAATGATACTGGTTGTTATGACAGAACTCGGCCCAGGGAAGTAATTGAACCCAGTCATCTTGAGAGGAGGACACATAGATGCGGAGGAAGGCCTCCAAGTCCTGATTCACCCTCTCGGTTTGACCATTGGTCTGAGGATGGTAAGCCGTGGAAAACTTTAGCTTGACTTGAAGGACTTGACATAAACTTCGCCAGAATTTGGCTGTGAATTGAACTCCTCGATCTGAGATAATTTCTTCAGGAAGACCGTGGAGTCGGAAGATCTCTTGTATGAATACTTGAGCCAACTTGGAAGCTGACGGAAGACCGGTGAGAGGAATGAAGTGTGCCATCTTGGTGAACCGGTCAACTACCACCCAGATGGTATTGAACTTGTTGCACATGGGTAAATCTGTAATAAAATCCATCGACAAATGGGTCCAAGGTCGACGGGGAACAGATAGTGGAACCAGTTGCCCCGCAGGCGACTGGCGGGATACCTTATGTTGAGCACACTTTGGGCAAGATGCAATAAACTCCAAGACGTCCTTTTTCAGAGTTGGCCACCAATAGGACCTAGAGATAAACTCCAGGGTTTTTTGGATACCTGTATGTCCGGCAAAACGGGAAGCATGGGCCCAATGCATGAGCTTCTTCCTTAGCATCGGTTTCACAAAACTTTTCCCTGATGGGGGCGTAGAGTCCATCCCTACCGTGGAGAATGCCAACGGATTTATAATAGGATGCTTGTCTGAAGACTCTGACTCATTTTCTTGCTCCCATGAGCGGGAAAGGGCATCGGCCTTGCGATTCTGAGAGCCCGGACAGAACTGGAGTTTAAAGTCGAACCTGGAAAAGAAAAGTGCCCATCTGGCCTGACGAGGGTTGAGACATTGTGCGCCTTTCAGATATAAAAGGTTCTTGTGGTCTGTAAGTATGGTGATTGAATGAGAAGCTCCCTCCAACAGATACCTCCACTCTTCTAGAGCGAGCTTGATGGCTAGCAACTCCTGGTCGCCAATGGCATAGTTGCGCTCAGCTGGGGAGAACTTCCGGGAGAAGAAACTGCAAGGGTGTAAATGGCCATCTTTAGCCCTCTGAGATAACACCGCTCCTACTCCAACGGAGGAGGCATCCACCTCTAAGATGAAAGGAGAGTCGATGTCAGGCTGTTTCAGAACAGGCGCAGAGATGAACCTTTGTTTTAAAAGATGAAATGCTTGCATGGCTTCTTCAGACCACTTGGACGGGTTAGCACCCTTCTTAGTGAAAGCAGTAATAGGCGCCACAATGGTGGAAAAGTCTCGTATAAACTTTCGGTAATAGTTGGCGAATCCTAAGAACCTCTGGACCCCTTTGAGGGTTAAGGGTACCGGCCAATTTTGGATTGCTTGTAGTTTCTCAGGATCCATCTCTAGTCCGGAACCGGACACAATGTACCCTAGAAACGGAATGGACTTGACTTCAAAGACGCATTTCTCTAATTTGCAATAGAGATGATTGACACGGAGACGGGACAGAACCTCTTTAACCCAAAAACGATGTTCCTCTAAATCGTTGGCAAAAATGAGGATATCGTCTAGATAGACCACGACATGACGGTATAGAATGTCTCTGAAGATCTCATTGACAAAATGCTGGAAGACAGCTGGAGCATTGCTCAATCCGAAGGGCATGACGAGGTACTCATAATGTCCGTCACGGGTGTTAAAGGCGGTCTTCCACTCGTCACCCTCACAGATCCGGATGAGATTGTATGCACCTCTCAAGTCCAGCTTTGTAAAGATGGTAGCTCCGCTAACTCTGTCAAAGAGCTCAGTAATCAAGGGTAAAGGATAGCGGTTCTTGATGGTAATGTCGTTCAAACCTCTGTAGTCGATGCACGGCCGCAGACCACCATCTTTCTTCTTTACAAAAAAGAAGCCTGCGCCGGCTGGAGAAGAAGAAGGTCGAATGAACCCCTTTGCTAGGTTCTCTTTAATGTATTCCTCCATAGAATGCGTCTCAGGCAGAGACAACGGATAAGTTCGGCCTCGAGGTGGAACCTTCCCTGGAACGAGATCAATCGGGCAGTCCCATTCTCTATGAGGAGGAAGAATATCAGCAGAAGCTTTACTGAACACATCCGTGAAATCTTGATATGGAGGAGGTGGAACATCAGACGACCTGGGGGAGGAAGAACAGACAGGCAATACTTTAAACAAACATGTCTCAGCACAGGAGGAACCCCATGCCAGGATTTGCGTAGTCGTCCAATCAATTGTAGGATTGTGAAGACGGAGCCATGGAAGGCCCAGGACCACAGGATGTGTGGCTCTTGGAATCACTAAAAAAGAAATAAGTTCGGAATGAAGAACTCCCACTCTCAGACGAACTGGTAGAGTCCTTAAAGAAATGACTGCATCAAAAATTTTGCTGCCATCCACGGCAGTTAAAGAAATGGACGAAGGAAGTCTCTCGGTGGGTAGGGACCACCGTTTAACATAGGCTTCGGTAATAAAGTTCCCAGCTGCTCCGGAATCAAGGAGGGCAATGACGTTCCGATAACGTTGAGCAACTTGAAGCGAGACTGGGAGATTACAATCTTGAGGAGATGGAGAGGAGATCATTACTCCTAGCCGGCCCTCTCCTTGGCGAGCTAGGATTTGGAGTTTCCCGGACGTTTGGGACAGGCATTAATGGTGTGAGACGGAGCTGCACAATAAAGACAGAGAGACTCGGAGAGACGTCTTCGGCGCTCAGCAGGAGTTAAACGGGAACGGCCAATTTGCATGGGCTCATCTTTAGTTGGTGACAGTTGGCGAGGAGGAGGAGCAGAAGATTTTGGAGCAGATGATCTTCCACGCTCAGTTGCTCTCTCTCTGAAACGTAAATCAACTTTCGTGCAGAGTGAGATTAGCTCATCTAACTTAGAGGGTAAGTCTCTGGTAGCTAACTCATCTTTAATACGCTCAGATAAGCCATGCCAGAATGCAGCATACAGGGCCTCGTCGTTCCATGCCAGTTCGGATGCCAGGATCTGGAACTGTATCAGATATTGTCCTACAGTACGTGACCCCTGGCGTAAACGGAGAATCTCGGATGAAGCTGAGGTTACCCGGCCTGGCTCGTCGAAGATGCGCCTGAATGTTGACACGAAGGCAGTGTAGGAAGATAGCAGGGTGTCGGACCTCTCCCATAACGGTGATGCCCAATCAAGGGCTGAGCCACTGAGAAGAGAAATAATGTAGGCAATTTTTGTACGGTCACTGGGAAAATTGCCAGGTTGTAGCTCAAACTGAATCTCACACTGGTTGAGAAATCCCCTGCAGAATCTTGGAGATCCGTCAAATTTTGCTGGCGTTGGAAGATGAAGATGTGGAGCAGAAATGGGTAAGGTGGGTGGGGTTATAACTGGAGTCACTGTGGTTGACGCACCAGAAGCGCCTGATCCACGGAGAGTTGTCTGAATCCCATCCAGCCGAGTAGAGAGATCCTGGAGACAGCGGATGATGTGGCCCTGTGCAGCCTCCTGATGTTCTAGTCGGGCTGCCAGTTCTTGCATCGGCCTGGCCGCTTGATCCTGGTCTCCGGCTGGATTCATTAGGTCAGTGCTTACTGTCACAACTGAGGGCCTTAGCTGACGGGAGGCAGCCTCAGTTGTAGGGGCTGAGATGTACCGGAACCTGGGAGGTTGTATCAGACCCCTGGACATGTAAGTAACATGAATAATAACTGCCCGAAGGCGTGACCACGACAACTTGGATAAAAGTCAATGATGTTTATTATGACAACTCCGCAACACAGCAGCAGTAAAAGAAAACGTAAAAGTCAGCAAAGAATAAATACAGTTCCTGGGTACTACAGGATGGCAGGAGCCACAGGGCACTGGTAGTGTGAGATAGTTTTATAATCTTCTAGATGGAAAGTCCTTACCAGGCCCGACTGTAGCAATGGAGATAACCCAGGATTGTACCAGCTGGTGTTCCAGGAAAAGCTGGGTTGCTGAAGATAAAATGGCTGCTGTGGATACTGGCTGGAACCAGACTGTTGTTAGCACGGAGTGGATACTGGCTGGAACCAGTTAAATAATAAATGAACTTGGGAGCGATGAAATATGAGCTGAAATGTAGAACTTGAGAGCGGAGAAATAATAATACCGGTGGAGAGTGGTAAAGTGTAGAAAGGACACCGGCCCTTTAAGAGAAGCTGTACTCTGCTGGAAGCTGGGCTGGAAGCAGGTAATGTTGTAGCTGGAAACAGATGAATCCACAATGGATTGGAGAGTCAGGCTACACCGCAGGTGGAATGCTGGTGCGGGTCTCTATGGTGGAAGTCTTGAGACAGGAGCTGGAACCTGGAAGACAATCACAGGAGAGAGACAAACAGGAACTAGGTTTGACAACCAAAGCACTGACGCCTTCCTTGCTCAGGCACAGTGTATTTATACCTGCAGCAAGGAAGGGATTGGCTAAGCAATTATGCAGATTATCAATACTGACAACAGATTGGAGGAAATGATCAGCTGACAGAATCCAAGATGGCTGCGCCCATGCAGACACTTGGAGGGAAGTTTGGTTTGTAATCCATGTGGTAATGAAAACAGTAATGGCGGCGCCGGCCACTGGAGACAGGAGACGCCAGGCTGACAAGTGCACATCCAACCACGCGGACACAGCGGAGGCCGCGGCTGACGTAATCGCCACTCTGACACTCTGCATGCAGAAGCTCAGGGACGGCGGCGGAGGCCGCGGGAGACGCCATGCCAGATGTAATAAGGCGTTACTGTGACAGCGTCTCAGAGAGACAGGAGAGGATGCAGGAATGTGAACATTAGGATAACAGATGGGATCCGGTCCTGGAGCGCTGAGCCAGCCTTAGGAGGCATCTGATGGGTAAGAAATGGCGTCCAGATACCCGGATCGTGACAACGCGGCTGCAACCCTTGCTATAGATGGAAAAGGGGTATTAATGAATCTGCTGGTATAGAGCTTGTTTGCTGTACAGCCAGAGGTGTCAGATACCCTTTGATGCAGGGAACCAGGGATGGCTTGGAGAATGCCAATTGAACCCCCCCAAATAAATTTTTTTAATGTGATTCTCTCCTAGATATCCTGGGGTATATGCAATTGCGGTCGAATTCCCGAAAATGTCGAAAAACGGGACATGTTCGCCACAAAAAAAAATTCGACAATGCAATTCAGTACTTTTCGGCAAAAAAACGGACTTTCCAAATTCGACTTTTTGAAATTCGACATTTGTCAAATTCGACATTTCTGCAATGGTACAAATGTGGCAATTCGACAAAAGTATATTCAATTGAAGATTGTAAATTCGACAACAGTGGTTTTAGACAGTAAATTCGTCATTTTCAATCCGCCACACTTTGCTGGCGGAATCTAATAAAAAAATTTAAAAACATGTTTTTTTGTGTGTTTTTTTTATTGGTAATAGCATATCTATTTATATTAGAAGGTATTAGGTACTTGGTTTGTCTATTTTGGAGGCACAAGTATTATTTATATATTTTAAAAAATATATATTATTATTATTATTATTATTATTATTATTATTATTATTATTATTTTTATGGAATGGTAAAAATCTGGAAAAAAAATGCTTGGGGTCCCCCCTCCTAAGCATAACCAGCCTCGGGCTCTTTGAGCCGGTCCTGGTTGCCAAAATACGGGGGGGGAAATGACAGGGGATCCCCCATATTTTATCAACCAGCATCTTGCACTGCGCCTGGTCCTGGTGCAAAAAATACGGGGGACAAAAAGAGTAGGGGTCCCCCGTATTTTTTGTACCAGCATCGGGCTCCACTAGCTGGACAGATAATGCCACAGCCGGGGGTCACTTTTATACAGCGCCCTGCGGCCGTGGCATTAAATATCCAACTAGTCACCCCGAGGCTGTCCCCCCCATCCAAGGGCTGCGGATGGGGGGCTGATAGCCTTGAGTAAAATGTAACAATATTGTTTTTTGCAGAAAAACTACAAGTCCCAGCAAGCCTCCCCCGCAAGCCGGTACTGGGAGAACCACAAGTACCAGCATGCAGGGGGGAAACGTGCCCGCTGGTACCTGTGGTTCTACTCCAAAAAAACAACAACAAATAAAAACAGGACACAGACACCGTGAAAGTATAACTTTATTACATACATGCAGACACACATACTTACCTAAGTTGACATGCCGACTCTGGCCTCGTCTCCGATGTCGACGTCCGGGGTACCTGAAAATAAAATTATACTCACCTGATCCAATGTCCTGGTCTTTTATTATAATCCACGTACTTGGCAAAAAAACGAACCGCATTAACCTGAACCAGACGGACTAAAAGGGGTCCCATGTTTGCACATGGGACCCCTTTCCCCGAATGCAGAGACTCCCGTGGCTCCTGTCACAGAAAGGTCCCTTCAGCCAATCAGGAAGCGCCACTTCGTGGCACTCTCCTGATTGGCTGTATGCGCGTCTGAGCTGGCAGACAGCGCATCGCACAGCTCCCTCCATTAGTTTCAATGGTGGGAACTTTGCGGTCAGCGGTGGGGTTACCCGCGGTCAGCCGCTGACCGCGGGTGACCTCACCGCTGACCGCAAAGTAATGGAGAGGGCTGTGCAATGCGCGTCTGAGCTCAGACGCGCAGAGCCAATCAGGTGAGTGCCACGAAGTGGCGCTTCCTGATTGGCTGAAGGGACCTTTCTGTGACAGGAGTCACGGGGGGTCTCTGCATTCGGGGAAAGGGGTCCCATGTGTAAACATGGGACCCCTTTCAGTCCGTGTGGTCCGGGTATTCGTTTTTTTGTTTTGCCAAGTACGTGGATTACAAATCACAGGACACTGGATTGAGGTGAGTATAATTTTATTCACAGGTGACCCGGATCGTCGGCGACATTGGAGACGTGGCAGTCGGCGGGTCAACATAGGTAAGTATGTATGTGTCGGAATGTATGAAATATACTTTTACTTTCACGGTGTGTGTCTCCTGTTTTTATTTGGGTATTTTTTTCCAGTAGAACTCCTGTTACCAGCGGGCCCGTTTTTCCACCCGCATGCTGGTACTTGTGGTTCTCCAAGTACCAGCTTGCGGGGGAGGGCTTGCTGGGACTTGTAGTTCTTCTGGAAAAACAATATTCGTGCATTTTACTCAAGGCTATCAGCCCCCCATCCGCAGCCCTTGGATGGGGGGGGGGACAGCCTTAGGCTTCACCCCTGGCCCTTGGGTGGCTGGGGGGGGGACCCCTTGTTTGAATTGTGTCGAATGAAAAAACGGGCGAAAAATTGCCGCTATTCGCCGGCAATTGCATATACCCCCCTGAGTTTACAGTAGCAGTTGTGTATCTGGGGACAAGTCAGATTGCTTAGATTTTAAACACGGATCTCTCCATGTGTACCCCCCTTTAGCCGTCAAATAGAATGAAACAAGATAAGTAAGGGCCCCTGCTTGTTTAACCAGCTTCCCCTGGGGATAGTCACACAAAAGACTTTCAGATACCTAAGCACAAACAATCAATTATGGTTTTGAAAGGGTTAAAAATCTCCAAGGGTGGGGGCCATGGAGCAGGAATGAAAAGATAAATCTGTCTGTTTAGCTGAATCCAGTGTGCATTACCCAAGGAGAGTCCGACGTGACTGGTTCTGTATCGACTGCTTCTAACGTTATTCCTTCATGACAAGACTTCTCAGCTTACGTAATAAGGACTTTTATTATTTTATCTGAGATTCTCTGAACTCTGTGTGTACTTTTAAAATAATCATATAATCTTTATAATCCTTTTTTGACCCCCGCCCCTTCCCATCCCACAGCACCTCCGGAACCCTTCACCCATCCGCAACATCCTCGCACCTGCCCCTCCCCCACCCATGGCACCCATGCCCTTCCCCCACCTGGAGTGCCTCCGGACCCCTCCCCCATCTGCAGCCCCCACTCCTCTGCCCCTCCCCCACCCGCATTACCTCCTGACCCTTCCCCATCCGGGCCCCCCCGCATCCGACCCCCCCTCCACCCGCAGCATCTACAGACACCATCCCCCATCCGCAGTCCCCCCTGCACCCGCTACATTCTGTACATCGTGCCCTGCAGGTGCTGTTCACGCCGTTGCAAGGGGCTACGCCTCCTTCACCATCGCACGCCCTTTCATTGTGCAATATTTAACCACTAACAAAGGAATGCAGGTAATACTCCATTTAATACAAATATTGAACCCCAGAAAGGCATGCACGGGTTAAGGGGGCGTAGCCCCTTGCGACGGTGTGAAGAGCGCCCATAGGGCGTGATGAAGCACCTAGTCATATAATCTTTATAATCCTTTTTTGTAACGGTAAACTCTGAAATTATTCTTGAAATTAAATCCTAATTTCTACTTCTAATTTTTTGTGTTCTCAGACCTAGGGCATTGAGAGGCACGTGCTACTGGTTTTTAAGACCTATATTGTGAGCGAAACTGAAAGGCCGTTGTGGGAGGAGCTACTTCCCATAATTTTTTTGGTGGTGACAGACTGATATGTTTTATTGTTAGGATAATTTGCAAAAGTACCAACGCCTGGATTTCTGAAAGCAGACGCGTGTGTGACACCCACCATGGCCAGGAAAACCGGACTGTCCTGCTGAATGCTTCTGCACTACTTTCCTCCGCCACACAATGTTCTCAGGAGCCTGAGCACCAAAGCCCCGCCTACTGCGCTCCACTTATCTCTCTTCTATAGCCTCCTGTGGAGTAGAAGAGGAGTGGGATGTTGAACTTCCTTAGTTGCCTGAGTTGCCTTCCTTAGTTGCCTGAGGAACAACAGCCTTTGCTGTGCTTTCCCGACAGTGATGTCAGCATTGGACCCGCATTTAAGGTCCCGGGAGATTGTGGTCCCTAGGAACTTGAAGAAGTCCACTAGCGATACCACACTGTCAGCAATCATTTAGTGGAGGTGCACTAGATGACTTCTTCCTGAAGTCCACTATCATCTCAACAGTTTTGAGGGGGTTGAGTTCAAGGTTGTTGTGGCTGCACCACTGGGCAAACCGGTCTACTTCCCGTCTATAGGACGATGCGTCCAATGACGGTGGTGTCATCGGCGAATTTGATGATCTTTACTGATTGCGGCTCTGAGGTGCAGTCATTTGTGTACAGGGAGAAGAGCAGGGGTGAGAGGACACAGCCCTGAGGGGTCCCTGTACTAATGGGCTGCGCTTGAGAGGTGAATCTCCCCGCTTTCACCACCTGCATCCTATCTGTCAGGAAGTCTACTATCCAGGAACAGGTAGCTTCTGGGACCCCTAGGCGAAGTAATTTGGGGTGGAGAATGCTGGGGACGAATGTATTGAAGGCCGAGCTGAAATCGACAAACAGGACCCTCGTGTAGGTACCGGGAATGTCTAGGTGCTGTAGCATGTAGTGCAGGCCCAGGTTGACTGCATCTGTGACATACTGATTCAATCGATAGGTGAACTGTAGGGGGTCCAGTTGGGGGTCAGTCTGGGGGTCAGTCTCAGTTTTCAGGTGATTAAAAACCAGATGCTCGAACGTTTTCATGACCACAGACGTCAGTGCTATCGGCCTGTAGTCGTTCAGGTTCGTGATAGAGGGTTTCTTGGGGACCGGGACGATAGTGGACCTTTTGAGGCAGGAAGGGACTTTCTGTAGCTCCAGCGATTTGTTGAAGATCTTGGTGAATATGGGGGCGAGCTGACCTGCACATACTCTCAGGGCAGATGCTGACACTCCATCAGGACCCGGAGCTTTCCTGGGTTTAGCCCTTTTGAACAGTGCCTCCACCTCTTCTTGGGCGACTTACAGTGCCTGGAGTTGGCCGTCGGTGTTCGGGGCATCGTAGAGGTGATTGTTTGGGTCGCAGGGGACTTCTTTTGCGAACCTGGAATAAAAGTGGTTCAGCTCGTCTGCTAGGTGTATGGTGGTGGACTTCAATGTTTTCTTGTAGTTGGTTATGGATTGCATCCCTTTCCATACAGATACGGGGTCAGATCGTTTGTCAGCTTGTCCGAGAACCGCTATTTTGCTAGCCTGATTTCTTTAGTCAGAGAGTTCCTAGTTCGGTTGTATAGTGCTTTGTCACTGCTGTTATAGGCCTCCTCTTTGGCTCGACGAAGTTGCCTGAGCTGGGCGTCGAACCATGGCTTGTTGTTGTTGTAAATGCGGTAAATCTTGGTAGGTACACACATGTCCTCACAGTAGCTGATGTAGGATGTGACAGTGTCTGTCAGGTCGTTCAGGTTGGTTGCCGAAGTGTCGAAGACCCCCCATTCCGTGCAGTCGAAGCAGGCCTGGAGCTTCATCTCAGCCTCATTGGTCCACTTCTTAACAGTCTTGATGACAGGCTTAACCGCTCTCAGCTTCTGTGTATAGGTAGGGAGTAGGTGGACGAGGCAGTGGTCAGATAGGCCGAGTGCAGCAAGCGGGATTGACCGGAAGGAAGACTTGAGGGTAGTGTAGCAGAGCTCAAGGGTGCGCCCTTCCCTAGTGGCACACGTGACTTGTTGTTTGTACTTAGGTAGCTCCTTGCTCAAGTAAGTTCTGTTGAAGTCGCCCAGCACTATAAGCAGAGAGTCTGGGTGTTTTTGTTCTATGTTGGATATGCATACGGCCAGGTGGTGCAGGGCTTCGTTCGCGCAGGTGAGGGGGGGATGTACACTCCCACAAGGACAATTGAGGCAAATTCCCGGGGGGAATAGAAGGGGTTGCAGTTGATACTTAGAATCTCCAGGTGAGGGCTACATGATTTGCCTAGGATTGTGACATTGGTGCACCATCTGTCGTTGATGTAGAAGCAGATGCCACCACCTTTCGTTTTTCCTGAGAGAACCTTGGAGCGATTGGCCCTGAAGAGACCGAAGCCCGGCAGAGACATTGGATTGTCCGTAATATGGTCATCCAGCCACATCTCCGTAAAGCAGAGGACGGACAACCCTTAAATGCCTGACCCTGCGCTGCCCAGAAGGAGGGACAGTTCATCGAACTTTTTGACAGCGAGTGCACATTCAAGAGCAGGATTGCGGGAAGTGCAGACCGGTGCCTTTGCTGCCACCTCACTAGATCACCTACGCAACAGCCTCTCCTCTGAGCCCAGGTCCTTCTACTAGGGCCGACATGAGGGCCTCCGTCATTCTCTTTCCGGGGCCACTGATCCACCCGCCAGTCGCCGCTCGGTCATCCATATTCTAGATGATGCCGTACCACTATATAGGTCATTGGTACGGCCTCATCTAGAATACTGTGTTCAATTCTGGAGGCCATATCTTCAAAAGGATATTAATACATTAGAGACTGTACAAAGAAGGGCAACAAAAATGGTGCATGGCCTACATCACAAAACATACCCAGAAAGACTTATACCACTTTCAGACAGAAAAATCTCAAAAACCCGGATTTTTCAAAGGGTTGTGTTCCCGGGAAAAACCCTGGGTTACAGTCCCTTACCCCCTTTCACACAGCACAAAAAACACAGTAAATTCCTGGGTCGACCCCTTTCAGACAGAACCCGTGTCAGCCCTGCAATAGACTTGTGTGTCATAAAAAATGGACTGTTTTTATGGCACACAGAGATGAGGTCATGAAAGTGGGTGGTGACTGATCACAGCATTGCTTTAGCCATGGCCGACGAGTTACTGCTGAGTAGCCCGGAGTTCCTGGCTTATTGCTGTTTTTTGCTGTTTCACACAGCAAATGAGAGCCTGATGCAGCTGCTAGCACTGTGCTACCTGGCACAGTCTTATGTCAAGAGGAGAAGCCAGCAATTTCTGGCGGAGAGGGCTAATACTCGACGCCGGTATTTGCGCAGGAGGGGAGCCCTGATTTTGGGCAGCATTACGTCTACCCTGAGATCTACCAGCTCAACTAATCGATCGTTGTGGGCCAGGGACCGTAGGCATGGACAAGCTTTCTGGGCGACCGTGGAAGCTTATCAGCCAGAGGAGTGGATGGCACACTTTCGGATGTCACGTGGTACCTTTTACTACCTGCTGGAACTTCTCACTCCAGCACTCACCAGGGGAAGCACCAACTACCGCAAGACCATCGAGCCGTGCAGGAGACTGGCGGTTGTGTTGTGGTGGTATGCAACCCCGGGGGAATACCGCACCATCGCCTGCTTGTTCGGTGTTGGCATATCGACGGTGTGTGTGCTAGTGCGGGAAGTGACCCAGGCATTGCTGGATACCATTTACCACCGCTTCATCTCCTTACCGCAAGGTGCCCGGCTGGATGATACCATCAAAGGTTTCCAGAAACGTAAATATCCCCAGTGTGCTGGAGCCATAGATGGGACCCACATACCCATTATTGCCCCTAGAGACAACCCAGCCGATACTATAACCGAAAAGGCTGGCACTCCATCATCCTGCAGGCTGTAGTGGACCATAAGTATTGGTAAGTAGTATGGTGTGTTAATGTGATTTATATGCTGGGCCCATGATGTGTATTATTAAACACAGCTAATACGTATACTATTCATCAGTTTCACAGATGTCTTCATTGGCTGGCCGGGTCGTGCTCACGACTCCCGGGTACTTGGCAACTCGGAATTGTTCCAGATTGCAGAGGAGAACCAACATGACTGGTTGGTCCCTAGAGAGGTAAATATTTATCTTGTGATGGGTAATACTTTTGGGATATGTGTATATATGGGTAATATTACTGCAACAGTGGCAGACAGGGCATGCTGGCATGTCTAGTTCCACAATAGCTGGAGGATCCCAAGTTTCGTCTAGGGCAGGCATGTCCAAACTGCGGCCCTCCAGCTGTTGAGAAACTACACATCCCAGCATGCCCTGACACAGCTTTAGCATTCTCAGATAGCAAAACTGTGTCAAAGCATGCTGGGATATGTAGTGTCACAACAGCTGGAGGGCCGCAGTTTGGACATGCCTGGGCTAGGGTTAGGCTGCGGAAAGGGTGCGTTAGTCGTTAGGGGAGGGGTGGGAGAGTTTAGGATACTTAGCTCCCCCCTTGTCAGGATTAGATTGTTGGTATTCATAATTATTCCCTGTACTTTCATGAACATTATGTATGCCACCTATACTATATATTCATTTTTATTTCCCATTACAGAAATGAAAGTTTGTGGATGGTGTGGAGATCCCGGTGCACCTTATTGGAGATGCGGCATACCCTTTGAGGCGATGGCTCATCAAGGGCGTCACACAGCATCTGCCACTCTCTCCGGAACAAGTGCATTTCACCCACACTCTCAGCTCGGCCAGGATGGTGGTGGAGAACGCCTTCGGGAGACTGAAGGGGCGCTGGCGGTGTCTACTAAAGCGCAATGACATTACCATCACCCTGGTGCCGGATGTGGTTGCTGCTTGCTGTATCTTGCACAACTTTTGCGAGATACAGAAGGAACACTTTTTACCTGAGTGGAATGTTGTGGACGCAGAACTGTGCGATACTCCTGTAGAAGCAGCCTACGAGGGGGAGATAAGTAGTGGCAGTGCAGAGGAGATACGCAACACCATCACTGCTAACTTAAGTTATATGACACAGTAGAGGACACAAGAGATATGTTGTAAAAAAAAATTGGTTTTATTTTTTGTTCTTTGAATTCTTTTATTGTTTCAGTAAAGTTATGTACATGTTACACAGTTTAAACTGCTGAAAAGTGCAGAATACACATAAATATCATTCTTAAAAACATTAAAGAAGAAGAAAAAAATATTATTTGCCACTGTAGGCACATAAATAGAGGGCATAATGCTTGTGCATTTAGCTACACGTATACCCCTATCTGTAGAAGTGGCTGAGGTAATGGCCAGCTATGGGCCGGACACTTGACAGGCCTGGTGTAAAGTACTGAATACACAGGAACATTTTCAAAAAGAGTACATGAATATTTTCAAAAAGACTAAAGACAAAGAATAAAGAGTATTTGCCACTGTAGGCACATAAATAGAGGGCATAATGCTTGTACATTTGGCTAAACGTACACCCCCACCTAAAGAAGTGGCTGAGGTAATCAGGGCCGGATTAACAATGGGGCGGATGGAGCTGCAGCTCCAGGCCCCCCACTGAAAATAGGCCCTCAGATCCCCTGCAGTTCCGATAGTGTTGACAGGGGAGAAAAAGCTTTTCTCCCGTCATCACCTCACCAGTAGCATTCCTTCATTCGACTCCTGTCTCAGAGAGCCTCTTCCAATCTGCCAGCAACTGTGCACAAGCAGCCCCCCTCCCCCCTCTACCCGTCAGTTGAAGCTCATACCAAGGTTCGATATAGGCTCCTCCCCTCAATTGCGATAAGCTCCGCCTCCTTGTCCATCTACAGCTGTGCCCACGATTGGCAAAAGGTCCCCTCACATGCCATCCAAAGCTGTGTCTCTGCCCATTATAAGCTCCACCCCCTGGTTCTTGCACTGCTGAGCCCCCTGTTGCCCGAAGCTCCGCCCCCAGGCCGTTCTAAGCCTTGCCCACTGGACAGTACACCGCAGTGCTCCCCACCCGAGTCAGTCATCTGAGGTGTTCTGCCGCTGCTGTTTGAGCTGAGGTACAAAAGAGTATATGCTGTGTAACCCTATACCCAGGACAGCAGCAGTCCTGACAGTCTCTCACACGAGTCTTCGCGTTAACACCGGAAATCCCAACATACAAAGTTATGTCTGCATGTTTTGTGATCTTAATGACATACTGTTTTAAATATTACTCATATATATATATATATATATATACACACACACACAATATTATCCATCTATCGTGCGCGATAATCAATTGAATTCCGGCCAGTGTGTATTACGGATGCTACCGTGCTGCGTAATGTGACTAACGGACGCTGCCGTGCGGTGTAATGTGACTCGGACATTACCATGCGGTGTATTGTAACTAACGGATGCTGCTGTGCAGTGTAATGTGAATAATGACTAATGGTTGCTATCATGCGGTGTAATGTAACTAACGGATGCTGCTGTGCAGTGTAATGTGAATAATGACTAATGGTTGCTATCATGCGGTGTAATGTAACTAACGGATGCTGCTGTGCAGTGTAATGTGAATAATGACTAATGGTTGCTACCATGCGGTGTAATGTAATTAACGGATGCTGCTGTGCAGTGTAATGTGACTCGGACATTACCATGCGGTGCATTGTAACTAACGGATGCTGCTGTGCAGTGTAATGTGAATAATGACTAATGGTTGCTACCATGCGGTGTAATGTAACTATCGGATGCTGCTGTGCAGTGTAATGTGGTTGCTATCATGCAGTGTAATGTAACTAACGGATGCTGCTGTGCAGTGTAATGTGAATAATGACTAATGGTTGCTACCATGCGGTGTAATGTAATTAACGGATGCTGCTGTGCAGTGTAATGTGAATAATGACTAATGGTTGCTACCATGCGGTGTAATGTAACTAACGGATGCTGCTGTGCAGTGTAATGTGAATAATGACTAACGGACGCTACCGTGCTGCTTAATGTGACTAACGGACGCTGCCGTGCGGTGTAATGTGAATAATGACTAACGGACGCTACTGTGCGGTGTAATGTGACTAACAGACGCTACCGTGCTGCGTAATGTGACTAACGGACGCTGCCGTGCGGTGTAATGTGACTCGGACACTACCGTGTAGTTTAATGTACCTAACAGACGCTACCGTGCTGCGTAATGTGACTAAAGGATGCGCGCTTTAGTGCGGTGTAATGTGATTAACGGACGTTACCATCCAGTGCAATGTGACTTGGATACTATCGTGCAGTGTAATGTAACTAACGGACACTCTTGTTCGGTGTAATGTGAATAGTGACTAACGGATGCTGCCGTGCAGTGTATTGTGACTCGGACACTAACGTGCAGTGTAATGTACCTAACAGAAGCTGCTGTGCAGCGTAATGTGACTAATGGATGCTACCATGTGGCGTAATGTGACTAACAGATGCTGCTGTGCAGTGTTATGTGACTCAGACACTACCGTGGGGTGTAATGTAACTAGCGGATACTGCTGAGCGATGTAATGTGAATAGTGACTAACGGACCCTGCGGTGCAGTGAAATGTGACTAACGGACACTGCTAGTGGTGTAATGTGACTAACGGATGCTGCTGTGCCATGTAATGGGACTAATGGACACTACACACTACTGCGCGGTGTAATGTGACTATCGTACAGTACCGTGTGGTGTAATGTGAATAACAGGCGCTGCTGTGCGGTACAATGTGAATAGTGACTAACGGAAGCTGCCGTGTGGCGTAATGTGACTAACGGACGCTGCCGTGTGGTGTAATGTGACTAACGGACACTGCTAGCGGTGTAATGTGACTGACGGACGCTACACACTACCGTGCCGTGTAATGTGACTGCCGGACACTACCGTGTGGTGTAATGTGACAAACAGATGCTGCCGTGCGGCGTAATGCATACCTCCCAACATGACCCTCTCCAGGAGGGACAGAATGCTCTGCTTCTGGACTTCCAACCTAATGTATGATTGCCCTCACCTGTGAGAAATCACCTTTCTTATCTATTAACCTGTTCAGCACAGGTGATGACAATCATAAATTAAGAGAAAAGTCCAGGAGCAGAGCATTCTGTCCCTCCTGGAGAGGGTCATGTTGGGAGGTATGGTAATGTGACTAACGGACGCTGTTCTGTGGTGTAATGTGACAAATGGATACTACCGTGTGGTGTAATGTGACTAGCGAACGCTACCATGTGGTGTAATGTGACTAACGGATGCTACCGTGCGGTGTAATGTGACTAATGGATGCTGCCATGCCCTTTATAAGATATAGAGCAGGCATTCCCAACCACGGTCCTCAACGCACACCAACAGTGCAGGTTAGTGATATCCAGGCTGCAGCACAGTCAAAATAACTGAGCTACTAATTAAGTCACCTGTGCTGCAGCCTGGATATCACTAAAACCTGCACTGTTGGTGTACCTTGAGGACCGTGGTTGGGAATGCCTGATATAGAGGGTGGCACCAATGGACTTTCTGGTACAGGCACCAAAATGTTTAGTTATGGCTCTAGTGGTCACTGATGCTCTCTGTAGTATATAATTTAACTAGTAGAGTAGTGGTACTTGCACCACCACATTACCTGTTCTGTAAGCGCCATCTAAGTTTAAGATTGGGGGGGGGTTTATATATTTCTCTAACGTCCTAGTGGATGCTGGGGACTCCGTAAGGACCATGGGGAATAGACGGGCTCCGCAGGAGACTGGGCACTCTAAGAAAGATTTAGTACTACTGGTGTGCACTGGCTCCTCCCTCTATGCCCCTCCTCCAGACCTCAGTTAGAATCTGTGCCCGGCTAGAGCTGGGTGCTTTTAAATTTTCTTGGCGGGGGCTCATACATATATACAGTGCCCAACTGTATATATGTGTACTTTTGCCAAAAGAGGTCCATATGCTGCCCAGGGCGCCCCCCCCTGCGCCCTGCACCCTTACAGTGACCGGAGTATGTGAGGTGTGTGGGAGCAATGGCGCACAGCTGCAGTGCTGTGCGTTACCTCAGTGAAGAACGGAGTCTTCTGCCGCCGATTTCTAAGTCTTCTTGCTTCTCATACTCACCCGGCTTCTGTCTTCCGGCTCTGCGAGGGGGACGGCGTCGCGGCTCTGGGATCGGACGACGAGGGTGAGATCCTGTGTATGATCCCTCTGGAGCTAATGGTGTCCAGTAGCCAATGAAGCAGGACCTAGCTTCAGAGAGTAGGGCTGCTTCTCTCCCCTCTGTCCCACGATGCAGGGAGTCTGTTGCCAGACAATAAAAATACCTAACAAAATACTTTCTCACAGCAAGCTCAGGAGAGCTCACTGAACAGCACCCAGCTCGTCCGGGCACAGTCTCAAACTGAGGTCCGGAGGAGGGACATAGAGGGAGGAGCCAGAGCACACCAGACTCTAAATTCTTTTTTAAAGTGCCCATGTCTCCTGCGGAGCCCGTCTATTCCCCATGGTCCTTACGGAGTCCCCAGCATCCACTAGGACGTTAGAGAAAATACAATTACTAGAGCTGCAGCCACATCATGAAGTTTAAGCTGCTGCACATGTCCTGGGGTAGAAGCTTCTTCTGCTTCTGAGGCCGCAATCGGTGCATTGGACCAGAGAGTAGCTACCAGGAAGAAGAGACAGGAGCCTTACCATGAGGTGGGAGAATGTGTGCTTAGAAAGTGCAGTACTGGTTCTATTATGTTTGTGTATTTATTTATTATGGCATGTTTAACCTTTTCCTGACCACTTACCTTATCTTATTTATATTAGATATGTTTGATACAGCCTATACTATTGACCATCTATAGTGTTAAATATTAACTGTATTCCATGTTCCGCAGAGTGGGAGATTGTGGATTGCATTTGGAACCCCCCCCCCTCTAGAAATCCTGCGTTTGCCACTGATGATACCGCACGGCCCTGCAGCCCCCCTCCCCCCAGATCACTACACATTGGCCCTCATTCCGAGTTGTTCGCTCGCTAGCTCCTTTTAGCAGGTTTGCACACGCTAAGCCGCCGCCTACTGGGAGTGAATCTTAGCTTTGCAGAATAGCGAACGAAAGATTCGCAAAATAGCGAATAGAATAGCAATCAGAAATTTCTTTGCAGTTTCCGAGTAGCTCGATACTTACTCTGCCACTGCGATCAGTTCAGTCAGTTTTGTTCCTGGTTTGACGTCACAAACACACCCAGCGTTCGTCGAGACACTCCCCTGTTACTCCAGCCACTCCCGCGTTTTTCCCAGAAACAGCAGCGTTTTTCCGCACACTCCCAGAAAACGGTCAGTTTCCGCCCAGAAACACCCACTTCCTGTCAATCACACTACGATCACCAGAGCGAAGAAATTTCTTCGTTTAGCCTTGAGTAAAATACCAAACTTCTTAGCAAATTTACTTGGCGCAGCCGTGGTGCGAACATTGCGCATGCGCAGTTTGCGGAAAATCGATGCAAAGAAAAATAACGAGCGAACAACTCGGAATGAGGGCCATTATGCACTACTTTCCTCCGCCACACAAGGTGGGCAATTCAGATCTGATCTGAACTGCGCATGCGTCTGAGCCGCAATGTCCCGGCACGTCGCACAACAGTGACAGGCATCGGCGCCTAGTGACGGAATGGGGCGAAAAATCCAAACGCACGAGCATTTGCAAGGAGATTGACAGGAAGAGCCTGTTTGTGGGTGGCAACTGACCGTTTTACAGGAGTGTCCGGAAAATTGCAGATGGGCTCAGGCGTTTTGAGGGAGCGGCAGCGGCTGAGTAAGTCCTAGTCTGCGCAGAGACTGCACAAATTGATGTTTGTGCAGCTCTGCTAACGAAGCGATCGCACACTTGTACAGCGATTTCCCCTCCCCCTGTAGTCGGCGACTATCTGATCGCAGGGCAGCAAAAAATGGAGCCCAGCGATCAGATCTGATGTTCTCAGGAGGCTGAGCACTGAAGCCCCGCCTACTGCACTCCATTTATCTCTCTTCTGTAGCTTCCTGCAATGCATTGCTGAATATGTCTATTGCAATGTCGGATGGAGCACCCCCTCACTTCTGAATAGGCCTGCGTATTTTACCCCAATGTCCTTATGCTGTATACAGGAACCGCCCCAAGCTGCCATAAACTTGATAATGGCGGCATTTACTTTTTTTCTGGGCCTGTCGATGGCCCAACGACTCTTGCTTCTTACTGTGACAATTTAGGGATTATATTGGAATAAATCAGGGCTACCGTTTGCCAATGCCTCGTTATCCATATTGGGCTCCCCAGCTGTCTGCTCCCCTGCCAACACTCCTTTTATCTCTGACCATGTCATGCCCCTGCTACCAAGCCCAGTAATTGTTACTGCGTCTCACGCACATACTACCGGACTGCTGCCTATTTAGAACCTGGAGAACGCATCCTTGATCGCTGTTCCGGGGCAAACTGTTGGGTTGGGGTATCTGCAGAGCTGCACCCCTCTTGCCTTTCCCGCTTAATTGATCTTAGACCTGTGTATTTTACAAAGTACCATGGGGGTAATTCAGAGTTGATTTCAGCAGCAAATTTGTTAGCAGTTGGGCAAAACCATGTGCACTGCAGGTGGGGCAGATGTAACATGTGCAGAGAGAGTTAGATTTGGGCGGGTTATATTGTTTCTGTGCAGGGTAGATACTGGCTGCTTTATTTTTACTCTGCAATTTAGATTTCAGTTTGAACACACCCCACCCAAATCTAACTCTCTCTGCACATGTTACATATGCCTCACCTGCAATGCAGCATGGTTTTGCCCAGTTGCTTGATAATTTGCTTTACTTACAAACATGGGAGGTCATTCCGAGTTGTTCGCTCGCAAGGCGTTTTTAGCAGAGTTGCTCACGCTAAGCCGCCGCCTACTGGGAGTGAATCTTAGCTTCTTAAAATTGCGAACGAAAGATTCGCAATATTGCGAAAAGACTGCTCTGTGCAGTTTCTGAGTAGCTCAAGACTTACTCTGCCACTGCGATCAGTTCAGTGCTTGTCGTTCCTGGTTTGACGTCACAAACACACTCAGCGTTCGCCCAGACACTCCCCCGTTTCTCCAGCCACTCCCGCGTTTTTTCCGGAAACGGTAGCGTTTTTTCCCACACGCCCATAAAACGGCCTGTTTCCGCCCAGAAACACCCACTTCCTGTCAATCACACTACGATCGCCAGAGCGAAGAAAAAGCCGTGAGTAAAATACCTAACTGCATAGCAAATTTACTTGGCGCAGTCGCAGTGCGGACATTGCGCATGCGCACTAAGCGGAAAATCGCTGCGATGCGATGAAATTTACCGAGCGAACAACTCGGAATGAGGGCCATGGATCACACCCTTTGAGTTTTGTTGCTCAATAGTTTGCTTTACTTATAGATATGAATCAGGCCCAGTGTTTGCCATAAGGGTGCGATGCACTAGAACGTCTCTCAAGCAATGCTGGATGGTTAGGAAATGCTGCTGAGGGATGTGGAGGAGGCAGAATCTCGGATCTGATTGCTGCCTTCCTCCCCTTACTCTTCCTTTAATCCCTGCTGGCCAACTTGGCCCCATTGCTGCTCACTTGCTGGCAGGGCTGTAAAGGTAATAAAGGTGAGATGAGAATACTTGCAAGCAGGGCCAGTGCAAGGTTTCTCAGCACCCTAGGCAAACCCAGGGCCGTAACTAGGGGGTGTGGGGGGGGGGGGGGGGGGGCTAAGGGGGCATGCGCACCGGGTGCAGGATTTGAGGGGGTGCCAAGGAGTTACAGAGGAGCAGGATTTTTTAGTTTTTTTTTACCGGCAGTGCTGTGCTGCTCCAGTGAGACAGCAGACAGCTCCCAGGGCAATGTCCACCTGTCTGCCCGCAGCTGACTCTGATGCTGTGCGGGTAAGCTCCAGTACCTGGGATCTCTCCTATGTCGGCTTCTGTCTTAAATGCTCTTCTTTGCCATGCAGTGCTGCGACTAGCGTGCAGCATACTTACCGACATTCTGGCTGCTCTCTGCGGGAGAGAGCAGCCAGGTCGGCTCAACAGGCGGGCTGGGAGCACTTTGACGAATGGAGGGGGTGGGCCGGAGACAGTACGGGGGCGGAGCAAGGGCGGGATGGGGGCGTGGTTACGGTGATGCCTTCTTTAAGCCACGCCCCGCTCTGTAATGCCGCGATCACCGGCATTACAATGCAGGGGGCGTGGCTACGATGACGCGATTCAGCAAGAATCGCGTCATCGTCTGCCCGGACCGCCCACTTTACACACAAAGTGGGCGGACGGGCAGGGGGGACCCCGTCAAATCGGGAGACTTGCCTGCTCTTCCGGGGGGCCGGGAGGGTCACCCGATTTTCGGGAGCCTCCCGGCCATTCCGGGAGAGTAGGCAAGTATGGCGTGCAGTGCACTGTACAAGCTATAGAAGCGCACTGTGCTCGCAGTTAGCAGTATCAACCTCTGCTTTGCCTCCCAGATGTGGTTATTTGGTGTAGCTTATAGGGGGGTGTAGTACAGTGTTGTAGTGTACCATATAGGTTATGTAGTGTAGTAATATATTGCAGTATATAGGGGCATGTAGTGCACTGATGTGGTGTAGCATATAAGGGGATGTAGTGTAGCGATGTAGTGTAGCATATAGGGTATGTGGTGTAGTAATATATTGCAGTATATAGGGGCATGTAGTGCACTGATGTGGTGTAGCATATAAGGGGATGTAGTGTAGCGATGTAGTGTAGCATATAGGGTATGTGGTGTAGTAATATATTGCAGTATATAGGGGCATGTAGTGCACTGATGTGGTGTAGCATATAAGGGGATGTAGTGTAGTGATGTAGTGTAGCATATAGGGTATGTGGTGTAGTAATATATTGCAGTATATAGGGGCATGTAGTGCACTGATGTGGTGTAGCATATAAGGGGATGTAGCGTAGTGATTAGTGTAGCATATAGGGCATGTAGTGTAGTAATATATTGCAGTATATAGGGGCATGCAGTGCACTGATGTGGTGTAGCATATAAGGGGATGTAGTGTAGTCATGTAGTGTAGCATATAGGGTATGTGGTGTAGTAATATATTGCAGTATATAGGGGCATGTAGTGCACTGATGTGGTGTAGCATATAAGGGGATGTAGTGTAGTGATGTAGCGTACCATATAGGTTATGTAGTGTAGTAATATATTGCAGTATATAGAGGCATGTAGTGCACTGATGTGGTGTAGCATATAAGGGGATGTAGTGTAGTGATGTAGCGTACCATATAGGTTATGTAGTGTAGTAATATATTGCAGTATATAGCGGCATGTAGTGCACTGATGTGGTGTAGCATATAAGGAGATGTAGTGTAGTGATGTAGTGTAGCATATAGGGTATGTAGTGTAGTAATATATTGCAGTATATAGGGGCATGTAGTGCACTGATGTGGTGTAGCATATAAGGGGATGTAGTGTAGTGATGTAGTGTAGCATATAGGGTATGTGGTGTAGTAATATATTGCAGTATATAGGGGCATGTAGTGCACTGATGTGGTGTAGCATATAAGGGGATGTAGTGTAGTGATGTAGTGTAGCATATAGGGTATGTGGTGTAGTAATATATTGCAGTATATAGGGGCATGTAGTGCACTGATGTGGTGTAGCATATAAGGGGATGTAGCGTAGTGATGTAGTGTAGCATATAGGGCATGTAGTTTAGTAATATATTGCAGTATATAGGGGCATGTAGTGCACTGATGTGGTGTAGCATATAAGGGGATGTAGCGTAGTGATGTAGTGTAGCATATAGGTTATGTAGTGTAGTAATGTATTGCAGTATATAGGGCATGTAGTACACTGATGTGGTGTAGCATATAAGGGGATGTAGTGTAGTGATGTAGTGTAGCATATAGGGCATGTAGTGTAGTAATATATTGCAGTATATAGGGGCATGTAGTGCACTGAAGTGGTGTAGCATATAAGGGGATGCAGTGTAGTGATGTAGTGTAGCATATAGGGTATGTGGTGTAGTAATATATTGCAGTATATAGGGGCATGTAGTGCACTGATGTGGTGTAGCATATAAGGGGATGTAGTGTAGTGATGTAGTATAGCATATAGGGTATGTGGTGTAGTAATATATTGCAGTATATAGGGGCATGTAGTGCACTGATGTGGTGTAGCATATAAGGGGATGTAGCGTAGTGATGTAGTGTAGCATATAGGGTATGTAGTGCAGTGCATAGGGGCATGTAGTGTAGTGATGTAGTTCAGCGTGTAGGGGATGTAGTGTAGTGATGTAGTTCAGCGTGTAGGAGATGTAGTATAGCAGCTGTGGCTCTTTCTTTATTCAAAGGTGGCTCCCGACACGCTAAGTCACTTGACCACAACAGATCTGGAAACCGCTGCACTCCAGCCAGACAGGCAGCAGCACTAAAAGGACTGAGAACTGAGGGTGCCAGATACTAAAGATGAGACATACAGAAGACACACAAGTGGCTGACGCAATGGCACGAGTTGGGTTGGGGGGGGGCTGTAGTGACACATGAGGGTGGGCTATAGTGACACATGGGGGAGCTGGTTGGAGTGACACATGGGGGAGCTGGTTGGAGTGACACATGGGGGAGCTGGCTGGAGTGACATAGGAGGGTGCTAGCAGGAGTGACACATGGGACCATGGCTGTAACTAGGGGGGAGGGGCGGGCGCCGGATTTCCGGGGGCGCAAGGACCTCTACCCGTCCCCCTAAGTCACAGTGCCGCCGCTGCTGCACGTCTCTCTGCTGCTAAGTTACAGCCAGAGCCAGGGGCGGAAGTCCCGGAGGCCATGGAGGAGAGGCACCTTCTCCACTGCCTCCGGGAGTTCAATCACAGTGCGCCAGCCAGATACATTCACTGCCCGCCCCCTGACAACCCCGCTGTACAACTTCCGCCCCAACACTAGTCTGGCCGCACCGCTCCCGAGTCCTGCATCCTGACAACATACCCGCCAGACCGTCCGTGGCACCCAGCGTCCGCAAATACACACTAATATCGGCGGACGCTGGGTGCCACAGACGGTCTGGAGGGTATAAAGGTATGTTTTTGCTCACATTGTATTGTCCTGACGAAAATGTTATAATATAACATTAAAACATTGACTATTAGACACAGTCTTGTCTCCTTCTTTGATGCTGTGAGTGCCGCCGACAGTTCATTTATATATGGGGACCCTGCGTGTTTCTCATGGAAGGCACCGCTGCTATCATGCTGTTTTGTATTTAGGAGAGGAGTGCCGCTGACTGCACGTGTGTGTGTGTGTGTGTGTGTGTATGTATATATATATATATATATATATATATATATCCTATATATTAGGCCAAATCTGTGACTCTGTGCCTGGCCGTAACGCTGGGCGGAGTCACAGATCTGGGCGGAGTCATCTGCTTCTGACCAGTGCCGAGGTGGACAGCCACACAATCCAGCCACCGTCATCAGAGGGAACCACCACTGGACACCTCCAGCCGCACACAACAACGGCTGCACAGGAGCCGCCCGCACCCCGACCCACTACAGCCAGCCTCCGCTAACCCCCTTCCCCAGCTCCCACCTCTCACAGAAGCCGCCCGCACCAACGCTGCCTGTCCCCGCACCCCCCCTCCCCAGCTCCCACCTCCAGCCTCGCACATGAAGCGGGGGACAGGAGTCGGCCGCACCCCGCACCAACACTGCCTGCCCACGCACCAACGCTGCCTGCCCCCGCCACCCACCCTCGCCAGCTCCCATCTCCAGCCTCGCACATGAAACGGGGGATGGGAGCCACCCATACCCCACACCAACGCTGCCTGCCCCCACCACCCCCCCTCCCCAGCTCCCACCTCCAGCCTCGCACATGAAGCGGAGGATGGGAGCCACCCGCACCCCGTACCAACGCTGCCTGCCCCCGCACCAATGCTGCCTGCCCCCGCCACCTCCCTCCCCAGCTCCCACCTCCAGCCTCGTACATGATGCGAGGGACGGGAGCCGCCCGCATCCCGCACCAATGCTGCCTGACCCCGGCACCCCCCTCCCCAGCTCCCACCTCCAGCTGTGGGAGTGCTGGCGCGACCCACTCCACCCATGAGGACCTGCCGCGTCACCCATCCCAGAGGGCCACGCGGCGGGGCTTTTAAACGAGGTTTGGACGGCGAGCGGACGGAGGACATCGGCGCGGTCAGCGGAGGCGGCCCTGCGGAGGATTCAGGATCGGATGTCCGGACGTCGGTGGATCAGGTAAGCCCTCAGTGAGGCCCCTTTTCTCCCACAGGTACCACCACCGGGTCTTCTCCCACCGCACCACCAACGCCGACGCTAGGCCGAGGCCCCCATTGTCCCCCACAGGCAGGCCGAGGCCTGAGCAGCAGCGGGCGCAAGGCCCCCCCATTGTCCCCCACAGTCAGGCAGGCCGAGGCCTGAGCAGTAGCGGTCGCTAGGCCCCCCCCATTGTCCCCCACAGTCAGGCAGGCCGAGGCCTGAGCAGCAGCGGGCGCTAGGCCCCCCCATTGTCCCCCACAGTCAGGCAGGCCGAGGCCTGAGTAGCAGCGGGCGCTAGGCCCCCCATTGTCCCCCACAGTCAGGCAGGCCAAGGCCTGAGCAGCAGCGGGCGCTAGGCCCCCAATGGTCCCCCACCGTTAGGCAGGCAAAGGCCTGAGCAGCAGCGGGCGCTAGGCCCCCCCATTGTCCCCCACAGTCAGGCAGGCAAAGGCCTGAGCAGCAGCGGGCGCTAGGCCCCCCCATTGTCCCCCATAGTCAGACAGGCAAAGGCCTGAGCAGCAGCAGGCGTTAGGCCCCAATTGTCCCCCACCATTAGGCAGGCAAAGGCCAGAGCAGCAGCGGGCGCTAAGCCCACCATTGTTTCCTGGGGTGTGCGTCGCACCCGTTGTAGCACACTGTTTACCATTGTACCACCGTGTTTGTTATCGTTGTACACTGTTCACCTTTCCATACACTGTCCACATCGTCTTGCTTACGCGCTAGCATCGAGCACTGTCGTACACTATTTACATGGCGAGGTGTAATACCCGTGACTGTTCGCGGGCCCTCCACCGGTAGGTCCCTATCGAAGGTAAGGTGCCGTTTGTTGTTGTTGTGGTTGTTGTTGTCGTGGTTTGAAGTTTGTTCCAGGTGCCAAGACCAAGACATCGGACCATCAAGGTGACCAGCATATACCCGGTGAGGATAGCTTGTTCGAGTCTGTTTGGTGTACCGTACGTGACCCCTCCCCCTTCCCCCCCTTGTTCGTAGGGCGTTTCCGTCCGGGTTAAACCCACCGTGCCTCGCACACGGGTGTAACCAGTCTGAGGCCACAAGTGCCAATGATGACCATCTTTTAGTTCTGCGAGCGTCTGCCCGATTTACTTCCCCCCTCCCCCCCCCTCCCCCAGTCCCTTTCCAGAGACTTAGCGCAGTTGCCCTTCTCTTTCAGACGGAAGGGCAGCCGACGGAGAGCGATAGATCCGGGATCGCCACTGACCCGAAGACGGAAGGGCAGCCGACGGAGAGCGAGAGATCTGGGATCATCACTGACCCGAAGGTAAGAGTCAGCGGCGGGCGCGAAGTGCCCGGAAGTACGGGTGCCCCGAGCGCATTCACTCGGACCAGGGTGCGTGCTTCCAAGGCCCGGTGATGGAGCGACTGTGCCAGACCTATGGCATGCAGAAGTCCCGGACCACCCCCTATCACCCTCAAGGGAATGGGGCCTGCGAGAGATTTAACCGGACCCTCTTACAGATGCTGAGAATGCTACCACCCGAGAAGAGAAGGCGCTGGCCCGACTTCGTCCAGGAGTGCGTGTGGGCATACAACAACAGAGTACACCACACCACAGGCATTTCCCCCTATTTCATGTTGTTTGGCCGACCGGGGCGGAAGCTGCAGGACCTTGACTTGACCTTACCGACGGGGGATGACCAATGGACCGAAGGTGCATGGGTCGAGGAGCAGAGACGTCGCCTAAAGACTGTGGCCGAGATGGCAGAGTCCCACATCAGCTCCGCCGAACACCCCCAAGCTCCCCAGGCTCAGAGGGAACCCCTCGAGGTGGGACAATGGGTCAGAGTCCGGGAGAAATGGCTGTCAAAGTCAGAAAAATATCTCTATGCACACTACCATATTTGCACCTCACACAGGTCCGTGCTGCGCATGCGTACGCTCTCCCGTACGTGCGCATACTCACAGTCGCGGGCACCCGCAGGCGCACGGTATGCGTATTTACGGTAGAGTTTATGTGATCGTAGCGTGCGACTCAATCATTACATATTTTCACTATATAATGTATTTTTTTAGATCATGGTCCCTTTGATAGATTCTGAAAGTTTGGTTAATATAGAATGTTCATGAACAGAGAAATCCCTCTTTGTTTGATACGAAGGGTCAGACAGGAGTAATACAGTGGTGTTTAGTATCCATCGGAAGAATATTTAATTAGAAATATTCCGGTGTTGGTTTGAAGCAGATCAATCGCTCGTGCGAATAGTTATGGACATAAGAAGTTTATGAACATTTACTTTATTTGCACTTTATTACCCATGCGGCGGGAAACCCAGTTTCCCTCCCACCTGAGCTGTTGGAAATAGTCACAGCCCACCTGTATGAATCAACCTATGACCTTTTGTTATAATGCGAGGAGGAATTCCTGTGTCCAATGAACAATGAGATTGTAGGGACCATTGAATTGCATTGTGTGTGGGGCATAAATAGAAAGGCCGATCACATCCAGCTCACTCTTCAACGGTTATCATTGCTGAAAATCGGGAGCTGGATGTCCAGAGGCGCATGCGATCGTTTCCTTTGTGCGTAAGTTTTTCTCCGTAATCATACTGTTTCTCTCTTGTTATTATGGGCCATATCTTTCTCTCTCTTGTCTTTCTCTCATTTTTCTCTTAAACTTAATTGTATTGTATTTACTGTGTTAGTTAGTCTATGTTATATTGTAGTGTATGATTTGTATTTGTATTAATTCTTTTGCAAGTATATCATTCAAAATATATATATGTTAGGCGTTGGACCCTAAGCCCAGGTATCTGTGTATTTCTTATAGAGTTAAGTATTCTCAGAGCGTCGGTGACGCTCAAACTGCTTTTAAGCTAGTAAGGTTATACTGTGTTGCATTTACACCATATCACTACACAAAGGGTTTACTGCATAATACACTGTTTATGGTTTAGATATAAAGGTTTTACATTGTGAGCGTATGCGCCGCTGGTGATCTCCTCGTGGTCTCGAGCGGTCGCATCGCTATAGCGAATCATTACGGTATTCGGCAGCCAATAGCGTGCCTGCCAGTGATCTCTTGGCCGTGAGCGAACGTAACGCTTGAGCGTCTCGACCACGGCTAAGCGATTGTTACGCAACGTGCGTACCCTTACGGTACTTCATACGTAGTTAGCGTACAGTGTTCTTAGACCTCATAAAGGGTATTATATAAGATAAATAATCTGCTTTAACAATTGCGGGCTCGTCCTGTCCTTCACATATCTGCACTAGGTAATTACAGCAGACATTATCCAGCAGCAAAGGGCGGGAGATCATATTCCTCGTAGTGCTGTTTGGATAAGCGTCTGTTTCTCTTAGTAAAGGGTGCTGAAGGAATCCGGGAACCGGAGGTAAGAACAACACGCTAGTCTCTTTTAAAACTGTTTATTTTTCTGTCTTGCGTACACACGCACGCATATCTGCATTTCTTTTCATTCGTGTATTTTCGTATATCACTCTCCTGTTTGCTATTATATAGTTGATAAACGTGCTAAGAGAGATTTGCCGCTATTTCAAAGTGTAAAAGTAAAGGTAATATAGTTAAAGTATAGACAAACACACAGCTCTGCCTGAGAGATAAGGCGAAGTCAGTGTGGTGTGCGGTAGATGATCAAGGATCATCTACATTGATAAACATATAAATTGTGTTACGGTGGATCTTTATTTTGCGTACACGTGTCTCTAACAAGGACTGAGATTTGTGCACGCAATCCAAGGGCCGACGCACGCAGCGTATATTACGCAACGGAGCGTACGGGTACGCCCACGTAACTCAAATCACAAGTTTTTTTCTCTCCTCTCAACGCGATAAGTAGCGCCACGTGGTAAATAACGCCAGGCGATAAATCGCACAAATTTATTTTAAATTCGAAATTTAAATTAATAGATCCTTCTCCTAATTTGTAACACATCTGGTCTAAAGAGAAATTTCTGCGCAGAAATAGAAATAGAAACAAAAGTGTACATGTGGTGAGTGAGTGTGTTGTATACAATTTTACAGGTTGAACCACAAGAAAAGTCGAGTTCTCGTGAGGTACATGCGTGTAAGTGACGTACATGGTGGCTAGGGAGGCATCCCTGGTTAAAACATACAATTTGAGCATTAGAGTGTAGCAGACCAGGAGGTCATACTGTAACAGACCAGGAGGTCATAGCAGACCAGCAGGTTCAGGTACAGCAGACAAGGAAGTCCGCTATACAGTCCACAGGCACAACACCAAGAAAGGGTTGGTGCAACACCCATATAGGCCATACAAGCTCTTGCTGAAGGAATTCGCAGCCGCAATTTTCGATTCCACTGGTCGCTCCGTACATAAGATTAGTTGCTTATGTGCTGAACGATTGTACCGCACGTAATTGTGTACATTAGTAAACCTGACCGGTACTATTTGTGTACGAAGGTCATAAACGCTATTTGTACATTCTAACGTGATTTGTGTAATTTTTTTTTATTTTAAGGGAAGTTCGCTGCTCACTCAGGAACTATCCAACAACCAATAGTTACTGGAAAGAGTAAGTGTTCTTCGGATCACCCTCACAGGTTCCAGTAAATAGAGGTTCAGGTCGCAGGGGCCCTGGGTCGAGTATGCCAGCACCATATCGGTGTGATCAGGTCGTATTGGTCGGCGTGGGCGAGTGAGTGGGGTACTCGGTAAACCGCCACCGTCAGCCTATTTTGGACATTTGGTTTGCGTAAGGGTTGGCTGGATAAAGCAACACTTTCGAACTATGGGGGCCACTTGTTCAGGTAGGGGGCGATCAACCTCGGTTCGGGTTGATTCAGTGAACCGACCAGTTGGGTCGGCAAGATACGTGATGTGTGAAAAATACGGTTCACACACAGAGGTTTTATGTGATGAATGGGAGAGAATGACGGTACATGACGGGGAGAAATTCCCAAGAGTAGGTAGCATCAGCACAGAAGTGTTAACGAATTTAAGGAGAAGGATATGTCTCATTAAATCAGCAAAGAGACGAATCAAGCATTATGATTATTTGCAGTTGTGGCAACAGGAGGGTGACATACAGAGAGGATTGGCTCAGGCGGCGGGATCTGGCTCAATCAGAAAACTGATAGCCACGGCCCCACCGCCACCATATACATCGGGAGAGAAATTGGTTGCGGAGAATGACGCACTAAGGTGTAACACACAAACACTTAGCAACTGTGTAAATGTTAAAGATAATGTTAACCAATTAACCAATGCAAGTATTAACCCGTGCAAGTTGTACCCTGTTTTGAACTTTCCTCAGGAGTGTGATCAAGAAGACGAATCGGCAACAATTTCAGCGCTCTCTCTAGCAGCCACCATAGCAGAGACCACAGTAGGCACAGCTCCACCCACGAGATTAGTAACAAGGGCCCCTAGCGGAGGGATAGGTGAGGTCGTATCTACAGGTAAGTACGGCACCATACACTATGCTGAAGCCATTTCACCACAGGCTATAGAACCCACACAGAGTGATGTTGTTAGAGTTAATCCTGTTAGGGTAATAGCTGTTCCAAATGGGAAAACTGACACATCAGGAGTCACCCCTGTGAGGAACATTGCCATGTATAGCCCATTTTCCAGAATGGAATTATGGACCATAGTGTCTGAATTCCCTGACCCTAGAAAAGACTTAGTTGCCAGCCAAAAATACATCAGAGACCTAGGTAACACTGTAGAGCCCAACAACAAAGACTGGCAGATATTGCTGAGAGCATGTTTACCCTCCAATGTTGACGCAACTCAATTTTTAGCTGACTGTGGATTAGATCAGGATGTACCTCTTACAGATGTGTACAACAAAGACAATGTAAAAAGAATAAGCTTACAGTTAAAGGAGTATTTCCCAGCCGTAGTTAAATGGAACAAAATATTCTCCATTAAACAGAAGGAGTCAGAAACAGCTGCAGAGTATTTTCACAGAGCATTATCAGAAATGGCAAAATACACAGGCATAGAGGACATTAAAACAAACATAAACCATCGAGAAGTAGCAGTATCGGTACTGATGGATGGTTTAAAAGAATCATTAAAGACTAGGGTACAGACCACACAACCATGTTGGCGAGGTCTGTCTGTGGCTACTTTGAGAGAGGCTGCTATTGATCACGATAGGAACATCACCAGACACAGGGAACAACAAAGTGATAAGTTAATGGCAGTAAGTATACAGGCCCTGACCACAAAACAGCCTGTGTTAACATCACCAAACCCTGTGGGTAAGTCATATGTGGTAACATGTTATTTTTGTCACAAACAGGGACACTTTGCACGAGACTGTAGATCGAGAAATGTACAAAAATCTTATCAACCCCCTAGACAACGACACGACACACGACATTGGGAGCAGGGTCCGCAGAAACGGAGTTATGAGCCACATGCAGGGGAAACAAAAAGATACCCCCCAAACAGAGATTGGCAAACCTCTGGTAGTTCCCAGCTAACTCCCTCACAAGTAGTTGCTGCCAGCGGGATTCAGGGAGGTCACCATACCCAATAGGGGTGTGGCCATACCTGTAATCTGCAGCCAGTAAAATTGATTGCAAGCCTTGGAAGTGAACCAGAAATTGCAATCAATGTAGCTGGTAAATCATTAAACTTTCTTGTAGACACAGGGGCGGCCAAATCAGTGATAAATTCGACAGTGGGCATGAGAACCACTGGTAAGACAATTCCAGCCATAGGGGTAACGGGAGTAGTCTAGCACTACCCTGTTAGCAAACCAGCCGAGATTACAGTAGGGCCGTTACATACCAAGCATTCCTTTTTGCTGGCTGCATCGGCACCGACCAATCTCCTGGGTAGAGACTTATTGTGTAAAATGGGGTGCGTCATTTATTGTACTCCTGAAGGTGTATTCTTGGACATACCTGAGAATCACGCTCAGGAAGTACGAGACATGTTAGACTCCCCGTCAAAATTAATGTCACATACCATTATGACAAATAGGACTCCCTCCCAAGTAGAAGAAATGACATCTCAGATACCAGAGTCACTTTGGACAAAAGATGGACAGGACACTGGATTAATGGCAAACGTAGCTCCGGTAGTTGTACAAGTAAAAGATGGTAGGATAGCTCCAAAAATCCCACAGTACCCTCTGAAGCCAGAGGTGGAGTTAGGAGTTTATCCCGTAATAGAGCGCTTGCTACAACAGGGCATTCTGGTAAGAACGTCCAGCACTGCCAATAGTCCCATCTTCCCTGTTAAAAAGAGTGGGGGGAGGGGTTACCGGCTAGTGCAGGATCTAAGGGGGATTAACAAAATAGTTGAGAGTCAGTTCCCCGTAGTGCCAAATCCAGCTGTCATCCTAATGCAAATCCCTCCCACTGCGAAATTTTTCACTGTTATTGACCTCTGCTCCGCTTTCTTTTCGGTACCTCTGCACCCTGACAGTCAATATTTGTTTGCATTTACATACAGAGGAGTCCAATACACATGGACTCGATTACCACAAGGATTCATAGATAGCCCAAGTATATTTTCTCAGGCTTTGCATGATTGTTTACAGTCTTTCCAACCAGTGAGTGGATCAGTATTAATACAGTACGTGGATGATCTACTACTGTGTTCTGATTCATTGGAAGCATCCCTGAAGGATACGAAACAGCTCCTGTTTCATCTTTCAGACACAGGACACAAGGTTTCCAAAGACAAGTTGCAATTATGCCAAACTAAGGTAAAATATTTGGGACACTGTTTAACACAAGGACTGAGACACCTGACCGCTGATAGAATTCAAGCAATTAGAGACATGACTCTGCCACAAACCCAGCAACAGATCAGAACATTTTTAGGAATGTGTGGGTATTGCCGTAATTGGATCCCAGGGTTTTCCATCCTAGCGTTACCCTTGCAGGAGATGGTCTCCTCAAACAAACCTGATCGGATTTCGCATACAGACGAGTCTGAGACAGCATTTGAGAGACTTAAACAGTGCCTAACGCAGGCACCAGCATTAGGTATGCCTGACTATGGGAAACCCTTTGAACTATACGGAACAGAAAGTGCTGGTTGCGCGGCAGGCGTACTAACCCAAAAGCACGGTGATGCCAGCAGGCCGGTAGCATATTACAGCGCTCAGCTAGATACGGTAGCGCGATCCCTCCCCACATGCTTGCGAAGCGTTGCTGCGATAGCATTGCTAGTAACGAAAAGCGAAGACGTCGTGCTAGGTCACAACCTCACAATTCATACACCACATGCAGTGTCAGCCTTGTTAAATTCTGCACAAACCAGACACGTCTCATCAGCGCGGTTTACAAGATGGGAATTGGCACTAATGGCCCCCGTAAACATCACCATAAGGAGATGCAGTGCATTAAATCCTGCAACATATCTCCCAGGTGTGCCTGGACAGGCACAAAGGGTGGAGGATGAGAGTGGTGGGGAAGGAGAATTTAATACAAAGGAAGACACTCATGATTGTATGGAATATTTGACACAAAATTTTACCGCAAGGCCTGACATCAGTGACAACCCACTGGAAGATGCAGAACTTACGTTCTACACGGACGGTAGTTGTCATAGACAGTCAGACTCGGGAGACTTGTGTACTGGATACGCAGTCGTAGATGACCAAGGCACCATAGAAGCGGAACCGCTAGGCCCACCTCACTCAGCCCAGGTTGCTGAACTGGTCGCCCTAACCAGAGCATGTGAATTGGCTAAGGGCAAATCAGCCAATATCTACACCGATTCTAGATACGCATTCGGGGTAGTCCATGATTTCGGAGCCCTATGGCGCCTCAGAAATTTCATGACGGCAGCTGGTACACCGGTAGCGCATGCAGCTCACATAAAAAGGCTTCTAACAGCGATACAGGAACCCGACAGAGTGGCTGTTATCAAATGTAAAGCACACACATATAGCCAAGACCCAATATCACTTGGTAACAGCCGAGCAGACGAAGCGGCTAAATTAGCAGCTGGTACCCCCAGACAGACAGACACCACACAACTGATGGTATTTAATACCATCAACACACAGAAGTTGTGTGAGATGCAAAATTTGTGTTCCACACAGGAAAAGGCAGTCTGGAAGGCAAAGGGATATGGCCAGGAGTCCTCAGGACTTTGGACGGATGGACAAGGTAAACCGGTGGCCCCCAGAGCATATCTTCCATGTTTAGCTGAGGCAGCTCACGGGCTGACTCATCTAGGCAAGGAAGGGATGTGCAAGTTGGTAAGAGCATATTGGTGCGCCCCAGGATTCTCCTCTCATGCGAGTAAAAGAGCCATGTCATGCCTTACCTGTTTGAGAAAGAATATTGGAAAGGCAATACCTACAGAACCATCCCATATCCCACCTGCCGGCGGCCCTTTCCAGGTTGCCTTATTGACAGATGGGAAGGACCATACCAGGTCTTATTGACTAGCACTACAGCATTGAAGGTTGCTGAGAGAGAGACTTGGGTTCATTCGTCCCACTGTAAGAAGGTCGTTGATCCAGAGAAGTTCTGTGATAAGGAACAGACGGTAGAGGTTGTATCACTAGAGTGTCTGTTCCAGGAGGACTAAGGCGGCACCTGAGCATCGAGAACCACAAGATCAAAAGCAGTTGTCGATCCCCTGTTCCCTTTTATTGTTTTTCTCCACTTCCCATCCCCTCTCCCTCAAATTATTTTTCCCCCTTCTCATTCTTCTCCGTTTCCTCCTACAAGATGGACTTGCCCCAAGAGACTGTGATCCGGATTTTCCTGTTGACCATGATGTTGACCAGAGCAGTCTGTTCCGGCGAGAGTACCATGGAGGTCGAGAGAGGTTCTGGAATGGGTTCTGATGACAGAGATGGAGGCGTAGTTTTCCAAGAACAACTTAACCAGCAAGTAAAGGTGAGTATCAGAAAACGATCCGATAGCATTGACCATAGAAGGAATTGTGAAGGATTGTTAGCTGAAGAAAACTGTATCTGTCGGCTTTGTAACAATGTCATTGAGGATGGGTGCATAAAGAAATGCCAATCCAGTTTTAATATCCATATGGACCGGCATCCCTTGAGTGACTATCACTCTTTAGTGGGTAGTGTGTTAAATAAAACAGATTGTTGGGTATGCTCTCAAGTACCTCAAGGTCATAGCAAATCAGGGCTAGTACCATTTCCTTTAACGTTAGGGGAGGTACTTGAGTTAAGTGGTGGGAGACCGGTGGACAGGAGGTTTAATATCTCCAGCCCTCCTAGTTTGAAGCTCCACCAATACCATGTGGATAGGTCCCTATTATGTTTTAACATCTCCAATCCCCGAAAGCCGGGAAATTGGGAAGTGTCATGGAGTAATCAAACCATGACCTTTTCACACAGAGCAGATAGAATGCCTACAGATACAGAGCTTATACGCCACATAGCCAGTAGAGGAAAATCTTTCCGGTATAGGTATACCTTAGGAAATAGGATTACGAGAGTTGGAGAGGTATCACCAGGATACTGTGCACATATCGTACAACCTGATACGTGTACTAAGCAGATGGAAGAATTAGGGTTAGGAGATTTCACATGGAAGGTGTGTAATATGGTTATGTCCTACTCCGTCCCATATGTTCTCCCCGATGATGCATATTTCATATGCGGGAGAAAGGCGTATAAGTGGCTTGCCCCAAACTCTGAAGGATTGTGTTATATTGGAAAAGTACTGCCTGAAGTAATGACTGTATCACATGACAAAATGAAAGACATACACCGTGTTGCCCAAACTCCTTATACTCACACCCATTACAAGCACGTAGTTAAACGACACCTGATAGAAAGAACAGAGCACCCGGCCTCTGACATGATCAGTGAATCCACCAGGATTCAATTCTTAATCGCGTTAGATATCACTCACACCGCTAGAGGAGTGTTGAATTATAAATACATTTCTGCGCTCGCCAATTTGTTAGATAATATCACTGAAATGTATGATGACACGTTTAGGTATACTGGAAGAGAACTTCAGGCTTATAAAACAGAACTGGTACAGCATAGAATGGTTCTTAATTACCTCACAGCAGTGACAGGCGGATATTGTGTCACACTGGCAATTGTTGCACATATATTACGAATAGCACCGAGGACCCGGTCGAGGTCATAGACCAAAAGATGGACGATATTCTCCAACTAAAGTGGGAATTTCGCAGAAGACACAATCTCACCCTTGCTGCTGTGAGTAATGAGCTGACTGGTTGGGTGTCATGGTTGAACCCGCGAAATTGGTTCTCCGGTTTAGGAGAATGGGCCCAAGGAGTTATAATGGATGTTGGGAAGTTTCTCCTATGTATCTTAGGTGTTGTCATATCGATTGGATTGATATTTAGATGCGGTCAGGCTTTAATGAAGTGCAAACATCGTACTAGGGTAATGAGTTTAAGGAGTGAGGAAACTGTAATTCCAATGGACTTGATTTATGACCCAAATGTAGAAACAATGATGTGATGAAAATGCGATTTCTACGGTCCGTTTCTTTCACCTGTTTTTCCGTTTCCTCCAAGGTAAAAAGACCCACTTGGACGAGGAATTTGATGAGCCGATATACAGACAACAGATGGATTAAAGAAGAAGTTTTGACAACCTGATACACAGATTTTTGATGAACTATGCCATGGATCCCCAGTTTCCCTAGAAATTTTAAAATTACGCTAGCCCAACACTTTTGTAAATCTATGGACATTGACAGCTTTGCTCGCACCTTATGAGCAAAAGCACAAAGAAGACTGCATTCAACAGACACCAAACAAGACCTCAATCGACGAATGTACATTTACCTGACATAGAATACCACCGCATTTACCGTAATTATGTCTTTTCTTCATTTCTACAACCCTCAGGTAATGACACACATAGTCGATAGGGAATACAGGCACAGATATCAGCAATCACATATCTCCCCCATTCATGTATCATCAACTAAAATGTGCTCCCCCATTTTGTTACCACCAAAGCCGAAAAGAGCTCGGTAAAGTTTGACAGCCCATCCACAGACCCGTACCACGGGATAAGAAGGAATTCAAATGTATACTTCGCAATACCTCGAAGCTTGATTTACCACACGTACGGCACGATGATACATGACCCTCCAAACATGGACTCATACACACATGCTTCTGCTTTCTCACTAGGTCATACCCTCTTCACACCTTCTCCTCTCTCCTCCCCTACCCAACCATGGAAATCAATTAACCCCTGACTTACATTTTTCTCCTTAAATGTTTTGTGGCAGTTATTATTGACTGCCAAAGGGTGGACTGTCAAAGTCAGAAAACCTCGAAGCTTGATTTAAAACACGTACGGCACGATGATACATGACCCCCAAGCACGGATTCATACACACATGCTTCTGCTATCTCACTAGGTCATACCCTTTTCCTACCTTCTCTTCTCCTCCCCTACCCAACCATGTAAATGTATTAACCCCTGACATATATTTTTCTCTTTTGAAATGTTTTAGAAGGTGGCAGTTATTATTGACTGCCAAAGGGTGGACTGTCAAAGTCAGAAAAATATCTCTATGCACACTACCATATTTGCACCTCACACAGGTCCGTGCTGCGCATGCGTACGCTCTCCCGTACGTGCGCATACTCACAGTCGCGGGCACCCGCAGGCGCACGGTATGCGTATTTACGGTAGAGTTTATGTGATCGTAGCGTGCGACTCAATCATTACATATTTTCACTATATAATGTATTTTTTAGATCATGGTCCCTTTGATAGATTCTGAAAGTTTGGTTAATATAGAATGTTCATGAACAGAGAAATCCCTCTTTGTTTGATACGAAGGGTCAGACAGGAGTAATACAGTGGTGTTTAGTATCCATCGGAAGAATATTTAATTAGAAATATTCCGGTGTTGGTTTGAAGCAGATCAATCGCTCGTGCGAATAGTTATGGACATAAGAAGTTTATGAACATTTACTTTATTTGCACTTTATTACCCATGCGGCGGGAAACCCAGTTTCCCTCCCACCTGAGCTGTTGGAAATAGTCACAGCCCACCTGTATGAATCAACCTATGACCTTTTGTTATAATGCGAGGAGGAATTCCTGTGTCCAATGAACAATGAGATTGTAGGGACCATTGAATTGCATTGTGTGTGGGGCATAAATAGAAAGGCCGATCACATCCAGCTCACTCTTCAACGGTTATCATTGCTGAAAATCGGGAGCTGGATGTCCAGAGGCGCATGCGATCGTTTCCTTTGTGCGTAAGTTTTTCTCCGTAATCATACTGTTTCTCTCTTGTTATTATGGGCCATATCTTTCTCTCTCTTCTCTTTCTCTAATTTTTCTCTTAAACTTAATTGTATTGTATTTACTGTGTAGTTACCTGGTTAGTTAGTCTATGTTATATTGTAGTGTATGATTTGTATTTGTAATAATTCTTTTGCAAGTATATCATTCAAAATATATATATGTTAGGCGTTGGACCCTAAGCCCAGGTATCTGTGTATTTCTTATAGAGTTAAGTATTCTCAGTGCGTCGGTGACGCTCAAACTGCTTTTAAGCTAGTAAGGTTATACTGTGTTGCATTTACACCATATCACTACACAAAGGGTTTACTGCATAATACACTGTTTATGGTTTAGATATAAAGGTTTTACATTGTGAGCGTATGCGCCGCTGGTGATCTCCTCGTGGTCTCGAGCGGTCGCATCGCTATAGCGAATCATTACGGTATTCGGCAGCCAATAGCGTGCCTGCCAGTGATCTCTTGGCCGTGAGCGAACGGAACGCTTGAGCGTCTCGACCACGGCTAAGCGATTGTTACGCAACGTGCGTACCCTTACGGTACTTCATACGTAGTTAGCGTACAGTGTTCTTAGACCTCATAAAGGGTATTATATAAGATAAATAATCTGCTTTAACACGGCCCAAGAACAAACTGAGCGAAAGGTGGGAAGTAGTGCCCTATGTGGTGCAGCGGCAGGTATCTCCCGGCAGTCCAGTCTACCAGGTGCGAGCCGAGGACGACAGCGGTTGTACCCGCACCCTACATCGAGACATGCTGCGCCCTTGCGAACCACAGGCCACAAGGGGCGAAGCAGAGGAGCCAGTGCTGTGCGACCCCCCAGTAGCCAGGGTGGCCCCAGGGGGACCAGCTGCCACCCTAGGGCCAATACTCTTCGACTTATGGGTACCCCCCCCAACACCAGCGCCACCAGTCGGCCCGCCCGCAGGGGGGGCAACCACGGAAACCAGCCCCACACCTACGGAGGAGCCAACAACTGACTCGTCCCCAGCAAGGCAGGGAGGGGCGCCAAGGGAGAACACCCCCCCCCCCCTGCCCCCAGCCGCACCGGTCCGGAGATCGGCCCGTTCCACCATGGGAGTACCCCCACCACGCTTTGCAGACCCCGACTTCGAGTGGTCGCACAACCCAGTCTTTGTGGGGACCACAAAGGAAAAGGCGGGGGGAAGTGTGGGAGTGCAGGCGCGACCCACTCCACCCCCCACTGCCGGTCCGCCCCTGCTGCCGCCCGCCGCAGCAGCAGGCGTGCCCACGTGTTGTGGCGCATCATCACTGGGCGACGCCCACAGTCAGGCAGGCAAAGGCCCGAGCAGCAGCGGGCGTTAGGCCCCAATTGTCCCCCACCGTTAGGCAGGCAAAGGCCTGAGCAGCAGCGGGCGCTAGGCCCACCATTGTTTCCTGGGGTGTGCGTCTCACCCGTTGTAGCACACTGTTTACCATTGTACCACCGTGTTTGTTATCGTTGTACACTGTTCACCTTTCCATACACTGTCCACATCGTCTTGCTTACGCGCTAGCATCGAGCGCCGTCGTACACTATTTACATGGCGAGGTGTAATACCCGTGACTGTTCGCGGGCCCTCCACCGGTAGGTCCCTATCGAAGGTAAGGCGCCGTTTGTTGTTGTTGTGGTGGTTGTTGTTGTGGTTTGAAGTTTGTTCCAGGTGCCGAGACCAAGACATCGGACCATCAAGGGGACCAGCATATACCCGGTGAGGATAGCTTGTTTGAGTCTGTTTGGTGTACCGTACGTGACCCCTCCCCCTTCCCCCCCTTGTTCGTAGGGCGTTTCCATCCAGGTCGCAACCACCGTGCCACGCACGCGGGTGTAACCAGTCTGAGGCCACAAGTGCCAATGATGACCATCTTTTAGTTCTGCGAGCGTCTGCCCGATTGACTTCCCCCCTTCCCCCCCCCCCCAGTCCCTTTCCAGAGACTTAGCGCAGTTGCCCTTCTCTTTCAGACGGAAGGGCAGCCGACGGAGAGCGAGAGATCCGGGATCGCCACTGACCCGAAGACGGAAGAGCAGCCGACGGAGAGCGAGAGATCTGGGATCATCACTGATCCGAAGGTAAGAGTCAGCGGCGGGCGCGAGGTGAGTAACTGTACTCGCGCGCACTAGCAGCGTCACGCCCAATACCCGCCAGGTCTCTTACACAGCCTCTCATATGAAGCGGGGGACGGGAGCCGCAATAAACCCGCACCAACGCTGCCTGACCCCGCCACCCCCCCCCTCCCCAGCTCCCACCTACAGCTTCTCACATGGAGCGGGGGACGGGACCCGCAATACACCCGCACCAACACTGCCTGCCTCCGCCACCCCCCCCCCCTCCCCAGCTCCCACCTCCAGCCTCTCATATGAAGCGGGGGGGGGTCGACGGAAGCCGCAATACACACGCACCCTGCACCAACGCTGCCTGCCCCCACCTACCCCCCTCCCCAGCTCCCACCTACAGCCTCTCACATGAAGCGGGGGATGGGACCCGCAATACACCCGCACCCCGCACCAATGCTGCCTGCCCCCGCACCAACGCTGCCTGCCCCCGCCACCCCCCCCTCCCCAACTCCCACCTCTCATATGAAGCGGGGGACGGGAGCCGCAATACACTCGCACCAATGCTGCCTGACCCCGCCACCCCCCCTCCCTCCTCAGCTCCCACCTCCAGCCTCTCATATGAAGCGGGGGACAGGACCCGCAATACACCCGCACCCCGCACCAATGCTACCTGCCCCCACCCCCCCCCCCCCCCTCCCTAGCTCCCACCTCCAGCCTCTCGCATGAAGCGGGGGATGGGAGCCGCAATACCCCCGCACCAACGCTGCCTGCCCCCACCCCCCCTTCCCCCTCCTCCCCAGCTCACACCTCCAGCCTCTCACATGAAGCGGGGGATGGGAGCCGCAATACACCCGCACCAACGCTGCCTGCCCCCACCCCCCCCCCCCCTCCCTAGCTCCCACCTCCAGCCTCTCACATGAAGCGGGGGATGGGAGCCGCAATACACCCGCACCAACGCTGCCTGCCCCCGCCACCCCTTCCCCCTCCTCCCCAGCTCACACCTCCAGCCTCTCACATGAAGCGGGGGACGGGACCCTCAATACACCCGCACCAACGCTGCCTGCCCCCGCCACCCCCCCTCCCCAGCTCCCACCTCCAGCCTCGCACATGAAGCGCTGGACGGGAGCCACAAGACACCCGCACCCCGCACCAATGCTGCCTGCCCCCGCACCAACGCTGCCTGCCCCCACCACCCCCCCCTCCCCAACTCCCACCTCTCATATGAAGCGGGGGACGGGAGCCGCAATACACTCGCACCAATGCTGCCTGACCCCGCCACCCCCCCCTCCCTCCTCAGCTCCCACCTCCAGCCTCTCATATGAAGCGGGGGACAGGACCCGCAATACACCCGCACCCCGCACCAATGCTACCTGCCCCCACCCCCCCCCCCCCCCTCCCTAGCTCCCACCTCCAGCCTCTCGCATGAAGCGGGGGATGGGAGCCGCAATACCCCCGCACCAACGCTGCCTGCCCCCACCCCCCCTTCCCCCTCCTCCCCAGCTCACACCTCCAGCCTCTCACATGAAGCGGGGGATGGGAGCCGCAATACACCCGCACCAACGCTGCCTGCCCCCACCCCCCCCCCCCCCTCCCTAGCTCCCACCTCCAGCCTCTCACATGAAGCGGGGGATGGGAGCCGCAATACACCCGCACCAACGCTGCCTGCCCCCGCCACCCCTTCCCCCTCCTCCCCAGCTCACACCTCCAGCCTCTCACATGAAGCGGGGGATGGGAGCCGCAATACACCCGCACCAACGCTGCCTGCCCCCGCCACCCCCCCTCCCCAGCTCCCACCTCCAGCCTCTCACATGAAGCGGGGGATGGGAGCCGCAATACACCCGCACCAACGCTGCCTGCCCCCACCCCCCCCCCCCCCTCCCTAGCTCCCACCTCCAGCCTCTCACATGAAGCGGGGGATGGGAGCCGCAATACACCCGCACCAACGCTGCCTGCCCCCACCCCCCCTTCCCCCTCCTCCCCAGCTCACACCTCCAGCCTCTCACATGAAGCGGGGGATGGGAGCCGCAATACACCCGCACCAACGCTGCCTGCCCCCACCCCCCCCCCCCCTCCCTAGCTCCCACCTCCAGCCTCTCACATGAAGCGGGGGATGGGAGCCGCAATACACCCGCACCAACGCTGCCTGCCCCCGCCACCCCTTCCCCCTCCTCCCCAGCTCACACCTCCAGCCTCTCACATGAAGCGGGGGACGGGACCCTCAATACACCCGCACCAACGCTGCCTGCCCCCGCCACCCCCCCTCCCCAGCTCCCACCTCCAGCCTCGCACATGAAGCGCTGGACGGGAGCCACAAGACACCCGCACCCCGCACCAACGCTGCCTGCCCCCACCACCAACGCTGCCTGCCCCCACCACCCCCCCCTCCCTAGCTCCCACCTCCAGCCTCTCGCATGAAGCGGGGGATGGGAGCCGCAATACCCCCGCACCAACGCTGCCTGCCCCCGCCACCCCTTCCCCCTCCTCCCCAGCTCACACCTCCAGCCTCTCACATGAAGCGGGGGATGGGAGCCGCAATACACCCGCACCCACCACACCCTGCCTCCGCAAACCCCCCTTCCCAGCTCCCACCTCCAGCACCCCTCACCACTACGCAACAACATATACAGCCAGCAAACCCACTCCACACACTTGCCACAGCTCCATACATCACAGAACACCACACACCTAACTACGCACCCCTTAATACTCCACCACACTCCTTCCCTTCAAAACCCACAAAAACCACCCCAACACCACCCAAACCCACACACACCTCCCTCCCTCTGCAACCAACTAATTCTGTCAAACCATTAAAACACCTGTGACCCCCACAACACTACCGCCATATCGTAACGCCAGTCATTCGCTACTTACACCAGCAACACCTAAACACCATACCCAACCACCTGGATTATTCTCTAACACCCCCACAACCACCTCTCCAACACCCCCACGCACGCCACACGGCCAGCCCACAACCCCAATAACCCCATATCTCCCACACAGCCTCCACAACTACAAAACCCATCCACCACCCCCTGCACCACAGCACAACCTTCACCATCTGCCAAAGCACACCTCTGAACACAAACCTCCCCCACCCACAACCTCAACACACTACAAACACCCCCACTGTATTCAACCACCACACCTCACAAACACATCCATCTAACACCCACGCACAATACCTAACACAACCCCTTCCATAAATCCATCTTACCTTGCACCTCAACACACCCTTCCACATCCCCCTAGCCTAATCACCACCCACCCTCCCATGCACACACCACACAACACACCACCCTAAACACATCACCCTATCCAAACATCCCTCCGCCATGGCACCTTTGCACACCCAACCCCTTAACCACACACCCACAACTCCACCAAGTGCAGCACCTCAGTCCCCCTCCCCCAACCCTCACCCCTACGCCTAAGTATACAGTTAACGGACCACATCCACCATCCACCATTACTCTGGTCAGCCAACAACCACAGCTTATTACGGACAGACAGCCTAATCCATGTACCCCTTCTCACAACACACTCCACCAACCACCGTCCCTTCACCCCCCTTCACAATGCAGACCAAAGCCACCCTACACCTATTACATCCAAACATTCAACCTACCCTTACGCCTCATACACCCCCACCCACACCCTACACCCCCATCAAGTCCCCCTTGCACATGCCATACACACACCCTGCACCCCCTCTCAACCTACCTGTCCGCAAACCCTTCCTCCCTCACACACACTTTTCCTTCACCCTCCCTTATTGCCATGCCCTCCAATGATAACCACCCACCACTCACATCATGTACATACCACATTGTCTTCAGCCCCTCTACACCATCACCCCCACCCCACTTTCCCATACAACCATCCTCCGCATCCACCCCCCACCCAACCCACCTTCCAACACCCTACCCCTGTCCACCTGTACCCCACAAACACAAATCCAACACATACAATTCCTCCTAGCACCTACACCATCCCTTACCCCTTGCTCCCTGTATACACAGTCACCAGCCACCATCCACGGTTAAGCCCGTACACGGTCATTCACCCTCCCTAGCATCCTACCAACCCACACCCCTTACCTACTCACACTCACACACACCACCACACCAAACACCTTACCTTCACCACCATCAACACTCCTAACACAACCCCCACTCTCCCTATCACATACATCCTCAAACCCTAACCCACCTAACCACCCCACCACACTCACAACACCCCCTAACCACTTATGCATACCCTGCCAAACCCAAAACACCCTCTCAACCCACCTACACACCACACGTTCCTCCCTCACCCCCCCCCCCACATCCGTTACCCCTTCTACAGTTCCATAACGCCCCTGCCAACCCTCCAACACTCACAACATCCACATTCACCATCACATTCCCTTTTGCCATGCAATATTTAACCAACACCAAAAGCCACATTCCACCACAATAAATTTGTCAACTACTATTCTACACCTTCACCTAAATGTAGGGGTTACGGGGAAGTAGCCCCTTACGACGGTGTGAAGAGCGCCCGTAGGGCGCGATGAATCACCTTGTATATGTATATATATATATATATATATATATATATATGTTGCAAAAGATGATACAGCGCCACTTGTGGGGTATGCTCTCAGTAATAAAAACTATTAAAAGATAGTTAAAACACAAAATCATTATCAAAGGTGTCTGCCACCCGTTAAGATTGCAACACTAGTACAGTGCTGCCAGATAAGTATATAGTGGGGGGATAAGGGTACCGGCGACTTCTGTTGTGTGAAAGTGCAAATACTAATACTAAAATTTAAGATTTATAAGCCAAAGAATATAACATTGAACAAACTGTTTTATTAGCACATAAAAAATATAAGATACATAAAAAATTTTCCCAAAAGAATAAAAATGATAATAAAAATCCAAGATCAGATAAAAAGGTAAAAGGTAAGGACTTAGCTTTTAAAATAGGCAAGGGGGGTCACTGCAGGGCACCCAACGCGTTTCCTCACACCAGACTTCTTCAAGGGGTAGGGACAGAGTGAGATTACATGCCTATTTATAGCCCTAGCAATACTTGCTCTGGGTATGTGATGTCATAATACATCATGTGATCAATTAAAAGTATTTAACATAAAAACAAACAGGACACTTAATCCAAACATGGCCCAAGGTAATAGGGGTCACAGTAACATGTTCTTAGTGAAAAACGAGTGTTCAAAGTATTGTAATCATATTTAAACTGTTCATAAATGCTGGGAGATAGTAAATTGCGGCACTTCCGCCACACTTCCGGTGACGGAGGTAGCGCGTCACGTGACTCCGGTACTTCCGCCCCACTTCCGGTTTTCTTGTGCGCATGCGCCGGCGGCGCTCCCCGATTCACTGCGCATGTGCCCGCGGGTCTGCTCAGGATAGCAGCAGACATAGATCTGGTCTCAGTGAGCTGTGTGTCCATCATATCAGGTACTGTAGCGGCCATTTTGTTGGGGCGAAACTCCATAAGAAATACAGGAATTGCGGCGGCCATCTTTCCGGAGTCTGAGGAGACTCAAAACCAATATGACTTTGCGGTATCCATGGTAACGATCCCATGTAAATAAAACAAACAGAGAAACATGGTGAAGTCTGTGTAATGGTCTTTCACAGAAGCTGGGAATTATTGCATGCGGAGGTGGGGATAGCTAAATGGCCCATTACTGAATAAGAAGTGCACACATTCTGCAATATTTGTCCATGACATTAGTGAATTCAGTGTTTAGTGACATGCTGAAGCTAAAAGTGAGGAGATTATTTAGTGTGGAAAATTGGCCCAGGTGCAGTAAGGAGATTATAATTTAGGAGATTATAATTTAGTGTGGAGAAGGAACCAGGTGCAGAATAAGATAATATAAGATAATATACATAAATATATTTATAAATGTTAAATAAGGGAGGTATAAATAGAGTGTATCCTCCATATATAGTTTTTAATCTATTAAAATTATTATTAAAGTGACATGTGAATATTGTGGACCTAGTGTGTATCAACAGACCGGTCACTGATTGGCTTGACGTCATTTGTCAGTCCTTACAGTACCCGATCTTCCCAGACAGTCCCCCTCTCTGGTACTGGTCGGGCCCAAAACACTGCTTAGCTTCCAAGATCGGACGAGATTGGGCGTGCCAGTGTGGTTTGACTGTATGCGAAAGTAGACGTCGTAACACCAGTACACGATCGCACGATACTTGAAACAAAGTTTTATTGTATTGTGCATGGGAACCTCACAAACATAAACAAGGACAAGGATAAGTTATGAAATGAAAGATATGAGTGGATACGGCACCTTATAGGAAGGGTGCAATCTCATATCCCTCGTTCAGACCCATTGGTTGCAGGGTCTGTAGCTGGAATATCCAATACATCTCCCTTCTCGAGAGTTTGTTCGCAAGGTCACCTCCTCTCTCTCCCAGACACACATGTTCAATGGCCTTGAACGTAAGATCCTCAGGATTGGAGTTGTGTCGTGCCGTAAAATGTCTTGAAACAGTGTGGCTCTCCACCTTGTTCTTAATGTTTCTTACGTGTTCCTGGATCCTCGTTTTTAATGATCTTTTGGTCTTCCCTACGTATTTCTTTTTGCAAGGGCATTCAAGTAGGTAGATCACGGACATGGTGTTACAGTTCATGAAGTCTTTTATGGTATGCTGCTTCTTGTCATCCGTGTCACTGAAAGTTTTCCGATTTGGATGCAAGTATTTACATACGTTACATTTCCCACACTTAAAGGACCCCACACATTTAGGCATCAGGGTGTTCCTGGTCTGGTTCTCCTTCAAAAGACTTGGTGCAAGATGGTCCTTCAGGTTTCTGGATTTTTTAAAAATAAGGACTGGTTCGGGCGGTAGGATGTCCTTAAGTACTGGGTCCATGAGGAGGATATTCCAGTGGTTCCTAAGCGAGTTCCTGATGGTCTTCTCATGTTGGCTATAGGTGGTGATGAAGGCAACTGAATTCTTACTGGTGTCCCTTGGTTTATACTTCAGGAGGTCCTCTCTGTCCACTCTCCTTGTTTTTGCTAGGGCTTCCTCCAGAATGGGCCCCGGGTATTCTTTGTCCATGAACCTTTTGCTGTAGATCTCTAGTTGGTCATCACAGTCCTTGGATTTCGTGCAGTTCCTTTTTATCCTTGAAAACTGTGATGCCGGTATGTTGTCCTTCCACTTCCGGAGGTGGTTGCTCTGGTAGTGCAAATAGCTATTCATATCCACCTCTTTGATGAAGTTCTTGGTGGTGATCCCTCCATTTTCACCGGTTAGAATCAAGTCCAGATATTCAACTGATTTATCATCGAGTTTCGAGGTGAAGGTCAGGTTGAGATCGTTGTTTCCCATCGTACTTAAAAATTCATTAAAAGATTCTGCAGAGCCGTTCCAAATGATTAAAATGTAATCGATGTATCGCTTGTACAGTATCACATTCTCCTTAAAAGCACTAGAGTTGTAGACATGTGTTTCCTCCCAACATCCCATGAACAAATTAGCAAAGCTCGGGGCAAAAATAGTCCCCATAGCTGTGCCGCAGCGTTGTAAATAAAACTGGTTAAGAAACTTAAAATAATTCCGGCTGAGCATAAAAAGCATAAGATCACAAATAAAATCTCGGTGGATAGGGGTTAAGTCTGGATCGTTGTCCAAGTATTCCCTGCATGCAGCTATGCCCTTAGAGTGTTCGATGCATGTGTACAAGGATTGGACATCCACTGTCGCCCATAAATACGTGTCCTTCCATTCCACTGTTCTGAGTATGTTAAGTATCGATGTCGTGTCCTTCAGATATGATGGCAATGCTGTTACGTATTTTTTCAAAAAGATATCCACATATTCTGATAGATTGGAAGTCAGTGAACCTATGCCCGCCACTATTGGTCTGCCCGGCGGGTTGGTCATGGATTTGTGGATTTTCGGTAGAAAGTAAAAAATGGGGGTAATCGGATTGGATCGCATGAGATACTGGTATTCTTCCTTAGTTATCACATTCTTTCGAAGGCCATGCAGGAGTTTATTCCTTAACTCTTCCACAAAAGGTTCCTTTGGGTCACCCTGTAGTGGTATGTAGGAGTTAGTATCTCCCAACAGTCTTAGTGCCTCTTTAGTATAGAGGTCATGGTCCATAATAACCAATCCCCCCCCCTTTGTCAGCTTGTTTTATGACTATATTGTAATTTTTCTGCAGTTTTTTCAATGCTTCGCATTCACGGTTCCCCAGGTTTCTTCCTTCAGCCGATTTCTGTTCAGTTTCACACAAGTCCTTCTTCACCATGTCATAAATATATATATATATATATACACACACACAGGTATATAATTTATTGTTTTTTTATTATTACTATTTTTTGTGTGCGTGTGCGGTGGTGGTGGTGGTGGTGGTGGAGGAAGAAGGGGCGCTAAATTACTGCCTTGCCCCGGGTGCCGAAAATCATAGTTTCGGCCCTGGCAAACCATCTGCTTACTGCCCCCTCCCCCTTCTCCACCCCCCCACACACACACCCAATACCAACTGTCCAGCCCCCCAGATGTAAAGTTGGCTTCCTACAAGTTTCACAGCCATTGGGAGGGGAGAGTGGGTCCGCCCCCTCAGGGACCGCTGCTTAAAGCTGCCTAATGGATGCGCCGAATCTGTGTATATGTGTGTGTATATATATATATATATATATATATACACACACACACCAAAGGTGCGGCACTCTGCGTAATAAACGCAGTAGACAGATTACAAGGTAACCTTGGAACTATATATTTTTTTCATTATTTTTTTCAGCAAAGACAGTGGCTGGCACTCCAATGAGATGTTGATGATAAATCGCATCACAACATGTCCCCTAACACATACTGTAGCACATATACATACATACACACACACCCCTTCCCTGCTGTGCGCGTGCGTAAGGATCCCCCCCATGAAAAACCTGTGTGTTGCCCTTAAGTATATATATAAGTATATATATATATATATATATATATATATGTATATGTACTATATATACACACACCAGTGGCGTAAGTTCGTCCCAGTCGCCCGGAGGCATGATAAATGTTGGTGCCCCGCTACATATACACACACATACCATATGTAACTATCCGGCACTCAGGGTGAACAGTAGTAGCGTGCTTAGGTACTTTTCCCAATAGTAATATAGATACACATACAAAGTGGACGCACTCCAAGTCAGTCATTAAAATAAAATAGACATCAGAATACCTTTATAGTACACCTACAGTGCTTCCTCACCCGCCAGCGGGTCTCGACGGAGCTGCTTTGGCGCAGTGGTCTGCCGATATATATAAAAAACACACACGCCTATTTCACTTAAACATACACACACGCCTCTTTCACTTAAACACACACACACGCCGCTTTCACTTTAACACACACATGCCTCTTTCACTTAAAAACACACACATGCCTCTCACACATGCCTTTCACTCACACACACAGATGCCTCCTTCACTTAAAAACACACACGCTGCTTTCACTTAAACACACACACATGCCTCTCACTTAGACACATACACACACGCCTCTCACTTACACACACACGCCTCTCACTTACACACACATGCCTCTCACTTACACACACACACACACACACACACACACACTCAGAAATGGACACCCCTCCATATATTTGTAAGGTAGCGTGTACCCAGACCAGGTGTGTGCTCTGTACATAGTCCTGTAGAAATGCTCAAATGCCTCCTTTAATCCTTGCCTCTCACACACATGCCTCTCACTTACACATATACATGCCTCTCACTTACACACACGCCTCTCACACACATGCCTCTCACTTACACACACACACACACACACACACACACACATGCCTCTCACACACATGCCTCTCACACACATGCCTCTCACTTACACACATGCCTCTCACACACATGCCTCTTACACACACACATGCCTCTCACTTGCGCACACACACACACACACACACACACATGCCTCTCACACATATGCCTCTCACTTACACACACACCTCTCACACACATGCCTCTCACACACATGCCTCTCACTTACACACACACACATGCCTCTCACACACATGCCTCTCACTTACATACATACATGCCTCTCACACACATGTCTCTCACTTACCCACCCACACACCTCACTTAAAAGCATGCACACACAAAACACAGTGCTTACAACATTTATTAAAGCCCCACAGCACCCCCCAATTACAACCAACACACACACACACACACACACACACACACACACACACACACACACACACACACACACCTTGCAGCTTGAGGCAAGTGCTGCCAGTGCCTACCTTTGGCTATCAGCCTGACGGAGGATCAGAGAGCTTCAGCTGGCTTGCTTAACTGGAAGGGCCCGGGAGGAGCTGCGCTCTGGAGCTCCCCCTAGCTGCAGCCAGTGCCAGCTCTCTCTATATACAGGAGGCAGCTTCCGTGTCACTGACACAGCCCCTCCGTGATAAAAAAAAAGCAGCAGCGAACGGATAGTCAGGCAGCGGGAGACAGTGGAGGAGATGTGCCCCCTTGAGGTCAAGAGCCCGGCGGCAGCCGACTCCACTGCCTCCCACAGTTCCGCCACTCACACACACACACACACACACACACGCACACACACACACACACACAGTAAATAGAGAGAGAGTTGAGAGGTCTCACGGAGTACTCACCACAGAAGAAGCAGACGCAGGGACTCCCAGGCAGGCTGTGGTGAAGGCGGGACATTGAGACCACGTCAACCTGCTACAGAGGACGTCAGGCTGGTACATTTGCAACCCGGGACTTGGGAAGGGTGACACTGCAGACAGAATAGCACTGAAGCAGCGGCGAGTCGGCGCGGGGCTCACTGTAGGCCAGCGGATCACAGGGGGCGGCCAGTGACACGCTGACAGCGACGGCAGTGGCACCAGACCCCCACCCAGGTGCAGCTGACGGTTAGCTGTCAGCTGCTGTCATCGGTAACAGCGGCGGCTGGCAAACTGTGCCCTAATGGGATGGTGCACCATTCGCCTGCTCTATTGAACCTCCTAGTACTCTCATGACCCTAGGTGCTCCTGTCATGCAGGAGATGAAACGAGTGGGGGGGGGGGGAGTGGATAACAAGTTGAAGGAGGGGGGGAGGCAGCGGGTAAGATGCGGAAGCCCAATTGTGGGGGGGGGGGGACTGGTGTCAACATGCAGGGGGGTGGGGGGTACTCGGGGAGGCAGCAGGTAACATTTGGAAGTGGGAGCATAATTGCGCAGGGGGGGAGCGAACGGGTAATAAGATGTGGCAGCCGAGGAGGTAACTGATTCGGGAGCCCAATCGCAGGGGGGATGGGGTGCCGGAGTGGGCATCATGCGGGAGCCAATTGCGGTGGGAGCTGCAGTGCCAGCTCGTAATATGTGGGACTGGGGAGCACATGCGAGCCGCGGCAGCAGCCTGAACATATCTATGCCGGGTGTTGCTATCGCGGAGGTGGGGGGCAGCAGGATTGCATAGAAACATAGAAACATAGAATTTGTCGGCAGATAAGAACCACTTGGCCCATCTAGTCTGCCCCTTTTTTTTTTTTATATATTATTTTTTTTTTATCACTAACCTTATTTGTTCCTTATTTCTTTGTAAGGATATCCTTATGTCTATCCCATGCATGTTTAAATTGCTCTACTGTCTTAGCCTCTACCACCTCTGATGGGAGGCTATTCCACTTGTCCACTACCCTTTCTGTGAAATAATTTTTCCGCAAATTTCCCCTGAACCTCCCCCCCTCCAGTCTCAGTGCATGTCCTCGTGTCCTATTGCTTCTCTTCATTTGGAGAATGTTTCCCTCCTGGACTTTGTTAAAACCCTTCATATATTTGAAAGTTTCTATCATGTCCCCCCTTTCTCTTCTCTGCTCCAAACTATACATATTGAGATTTCTTAGTCTTTCTGGGTATGTTTTGTGATGTAGGCCATGCACCATTTTAGTTGCCCCTAGTTGCAGAAACAGGACTCACAGTCACTCACATTGAACACAGACAGACTTGGTGGGTGCCCACCAGGGACGTGCAGTCAGGGGAGGCAGTGCCTCCCCTGTCATTAATGATTACAGTAATACAAAGAAGATACTTATGACACATATTCTGTGTCATAAGTATCTTCTTTACATTATTCTAATCATTTTAAGGCGTTAAAGCAGTTTGGGAGGCACTGATAGCAAGTGCCTCCCACTGACAACGGTAACGGGGATAGAAAGGGGGGCGGGGATAAGCACTGGGCAGTAAATGCCCATTGAAAAAAGCTGTCAAAGCAGCACTTCTACATGTGCCTCGTTAACAGGGACGGGCTTCCTCGGCCAGCGAGGCACATGTGATTGGACAGCAGATCCAGTGCTGCATCCGCTGTCCAATCACCCTTAGGAGGCAGCAAAACAAGGCTCACCTCTCTTCATTCCCCCGACTCCTCTCTCCTCCTGTGTGCCGATTGAGTCCATGCTGAGCCGCCTGTACAGTGAAGCAGAGGACCTGGCAGTCAGCGAGCTCTGCTTAACAGTGTCTGGCCAGCTCCTCCCACCAGGCTTAGAGTGGGCTGCGTGTGTCAGCCCTCCCCGGTCTTCCTGCTCCTCGGCTGCATACACTTCCTGGCTGTCTCTGTCCCGGGCTGGCTTCTGCTATTCACAGGACTACACTAAAAAGCCAGGTAGGGGCTGTGGTTACTGGGGGGTAATATGGAGGAGGGAGGGGGATGCTGTGTATAATGTAGCATGGGTGTCCTATGGGGGAGGGGCTTCTGTACTATACAATATATTATGGATGTGGGGAGGGCTGTATATATTATAATGTGCTTTTTTGGGGGGGCTGTGTATAATGTACTTTAGCATGGGTGTGCTATGGGGGAGGGGGTGCTTGTGTACAATGTAATATACTATGGGTGTGCTATGGGGGAGGGAGGCTGTGCATAATGTTGCATGGGTGTGCTATGTGGGAGGGGGGCTTGTGTACAATATAATATACTATGGGTGTGGGTGTGCTATGGGGAGGGGGGCTGTATATATTATAATATACCATGGATGTGCTATGGGGTGGGGAGGCTGTCTATAATGTAATGTAGTATGTGTGTGCTATGGGGAGAGGGGCTGTGTTTAATGAAATATAGTATGGGTGTGCAATGCGGAGGGGGAGGCGGTGAATAATGTAAACAAACGTGTGCTATGGTAAGGGGGGCTGTGTAAAATGTAATATACCGATAGTATGGGTGCGTTATGGGGGGACTGTGCATAATATAATCTACAGTATGCTGTGTGTACTGGAGACAGTGGCAGATTCGGCGGAGGGGAGGGGGGGTGCACTTAGGTATGTGTCCCCAGGTCGTTCAGTTGATTTTTCTTTATTTTTTTATTTTTTTGCAGCTGCATGGACAAGGCTGCTGCTGACAGCCCTCCCCCATGTAGCTATGATTGAGCTCAGTGGTGGACTGTAGCCGGCAGTAACAGTCAGGACCCGGCGTGGATCTGTGGTCTTCATTTTCAGCATCATCAGCTGGCCTGCAGCCGTGAAGTGGATTGAGCAGCAGTGGCCAGGTGTTGGTGAACCTCATACCATGTGGCATAATGTGAATTTTGGCTCATACCGTGTGGCGTAATGTGATTTTTGGCTCATACCATATGGCGTAATGTAAATTTTGGCTCCTACCGTGTGGCATAATGCGAACAAGGGGCACTACTGTCAGTAGCTGGTGAGCATGGGGACATGTGTGACAAATGCTGGTGTCCTGCAGAGGAGGGGTCTGATGGTATAGGAAGAGGCAAATGTGGCTCCGATAGCACATGTGTAAATTTTAATCTTTACTTGTGTTATAATAAAACTCAAATGTTTGGCTCCCTAAATATCCTTTAGTTTTCAGAGTGGCCAGCTCAAAATCAGGTTGATGGTGCTGGGGGTGCAAGGGGTGGGGTGTGTGTGGGAGGGGGGGAATGCATATGCACTTAGACCCACCACTCTCTAATTCCACCACTGGGTTAGGGATAAGTTCTGGAAGTGTAAGCAGCGATAGGGTGCAGCAGCAGCTATAACTCGGGGTTATTCGTAGTGGACAGTCAGTACTGGCCGGTGGTTGCACCATTATGTTTCATTTAATTTCTCTCGGTGTATTATATCTACTTTATTACTAGGAACTAGGGAGAAATTAGATTAAGCCATGTGATTTTACTGAGAATGTAAAATAGTGATAGACACGTCCCTGGGTGGTGCTAGATACACCCTTCCTGCGGTGCACCCCGTAATATATTTAGCTGCACACGCCTATGGCTGGGAGTGCATTGTGCAGCGGAGGCTAGCGCTCTCCTCCTCCTTTCAGGTAGCAGCTTCAGCAGCGTCAATGCCTGCTGCAGTCTCCCGCCGGAGGGGCTACACACAGGCTGATGGGGATGTACTGGAGAAGCTAGTGCCTCCCCAGCCATTGAACTCACCGCACGTCACTGGTGCCCACGACATCCCTGGCTGCTCCTCATTTCTAAAAGAATAGGAGGAGCTTGGCTGTGATAAAGAAAGCATGCGGTGCCGCCCTCCAGTGGTCGCTGCCCATAGGCAGCTTCCTAAAGCTGCCTAGTGGTACCGCCGGCCCTGCCTGCAAGTCCCCTTTCATTCCCACCAATGGTCTGGGGAGTGCTGGCATCAATTGGCACCATTGCAGCACCTTCATATGAATAATCATGCATTATTGTATTAGCCAACCTGAGTCTTTGTTACTGCTGTGGCACTACAAGTCTCAGTGACACATGTTGCCTAATACGATGCTGCGTAGCTATGGGGCTAATGCAGAGTTGGCCGCAAAATTGGCAGAAATTACTGTAAAAAAATAAGAATAAAGATCATGCATAAATAGTGTATTCTCCACCATAGCGAGATGTGTTTATGTCGGCAACAGTAGCAGAAGCATCTGGTGTAGCCCAGACAAACATCATAGCTGCGTCCATGTTGTAAATCCTTTATTATATCAGAAACTATTTTTTTTTTTGTGATGTCCCTTTGGGGGGAATTCAGTTGCCACCGAATCCCTTTGCCCAGTCGAATCAGCACAACAATAGCCACACTGTACAGCAGCCTGGTCTCGCACAAAAGTGTTCACTCCCCCATAAGGAATCTGGCATTCAGCCAGCCAGGCGAAGGGTGCGAGATGGGGTGCTCTTGCTGGTGTTTAATGGCAATTCACACCCTTCGCTGGCAATTAAATTCTCCCCTTTATGTATTAAATGTGTCCCTTAGTGTAACTGAGCCTGTAGCTATAATCTGAGTGACAGCTCAGCCTCACCCTGTGTACAGAATGTGACCTCACTGGTATCTGAGTGTCAGATACTTTCACTTTCATTTCTCTCTCCTGCTGCAGCGATGGCGTCTGCTGATCTGAGACGGGAGCTGGACTGTTCCATCTGCCTGAGCATTTATACAGATCCTGTAACCCTGAGATGTGGCCACAACTTCTGCCGGGTCTGTATTGATCGTGTGCTGGATACACAGGAGGCGTCTGGAGCTTATACCTGTCCTTACTGCAGAGCAGAGTGTCAGGAGCGTCCTGCACTGATACAGAACATTCCTCTGTGTAACATAGTGGGGAGTTTTCTATCTACTTGGCCAGATCAGGAGGAGACTGGGATCTTCTGCACTTACTGTGTGGACTCTCCTGTACCTGCTGCTAAATCCTGTCTGCTGTGTGAGGCTTCTCTATGTGATAAACACCTGAGAGTACACAGCAAGTCAGCAAAACATGTCTTATGTGATCCCACCACTGCCCTGGGGAACAGGAAATGCTCCGTCCATAAGAAGGTCCTGGAGTATTACTGCACTGAGGATGCTGCCTGTATCTGTGTGTACTGTTCAGCTGGAGAACATCGGGGATACCTTGTTGAGTCACTGCATGAGGCTTCTGAGAAGAAGAAGGAGAAGCTGAGAGATGTTCTGCAGAAACTGAACACAAAGAGAGAGGAGACTGAGAAAAGAGTCCAAAGTCTGCAGGAGCGCAGAAGAGAAGATCAGGGAAAAGCACCTGGTATAACAGAAAGAGTTACTGCCCTGTTTAGAGACATCAGGAGACAGCTGGAAGACCTGGAGAAGAGAGTGCTGAGTGAGATCTCCAGGCAGGAACAGCGCGTTTCACTCTCAGTCTCTGATCTGATCCAGCAGTTGGAAATAAAGAAGGACGAGCTGTCCTGGAAGATGCGTCACATTGAAGAGCTGTGTAACATGTCTGATCCAGTGACTATCTTACAGGAACCAGATACAGGGGACTTGTGTGATACTGAGGAAACAGAGACACATGATATCCAGGTCCGTGGTGCAGGAGATCTGGATGTGGGTCTCATCTCAGGGACATTACTCACATTGTCTGACATAATTAGAGATATAAATACAGGGGTCTATGTGCAGGAAGCTACAGACATGTTACTGAATGTAACCACAGCTAGTAATGATATACATCTATCAGGTGACTGGAAAACTGCATCCAGGTCACGTATAAACCAGAATCGCCCAGTAACACCAGAGAGATTTCAGCTTGCTCAGGTAATAAGCACCAGGGTATTCTCCTCAGGGCGACATTACTGGGAGGTGGATGTCAGTAAATCAGAGTGGTGGAGGGTGGGGATGTGTTATCCCAGTATGGGCAGGAGAGGAGATCAGTCATACATTGGGGAGAATAACAAGTCCTGGTGTTTGCGTCGGTATAATAATCAGTACTCAGTGAGACATGACAGTACAGAGATCCAGTTACCTGACAATATCCCCTGTGACAGAATGAGGGTGTATCTGGATTATGAGGCAGGACAGATGTCCTTTTATTCTCTGTGTGACCCCATCAGACACTTACACACCTACACTGCCACCTTCACTGAGCCCCTCCATGCTGCGTTATGTGTATCAGACAGGTGTATAACTATATCTGGGGGAGTCAGGAGCTGAGAAAAATTACTAAAACAATTCTGACCAGAGACTGGTAACATCACAGGGAGGGGAATATGATTTTTATTGTAAAATTTGACCTTTAATGGGCAAGGACACTAAGGGGCTTCTCTTATTGTATATTTTATTGCATACACACGGTTGAGTCACATTATTATGACCACCAGCTAATAGCCAGAGTAACCGCCGTGTGCAGCGCGGACAGCAGCTAGACGGCTGAATTGTCATGTTAGACACACGTCTGGTAGCCCCCAGGGTCATTGTGATGGTGATTTGCTCCACTGTAGCGTTTCGGTCGGCTCTCACGCACCTTCGTAGCCGACGTTCACCTCTCACATCAATGGCACGTGGTGCTCCACAGTTTCCACATCGGTTATTCGCAATGGTGCCATTTGTCCAGTCATGATACATCTTCACTGCAGCAGCACGCGGACTGGTCACACACTGCGCTGTGTTAGAGATACTGCCCCTCGTGGCCCGAAAGCCGATAATCATTCCGTTCTGCAACTCGGATAAATCGCCCCTTTTACCCATGACAGTATTGAGTGATATGTGTGCAGACGACTTATCGCCCCCCTTATATACCCACCAAGCCAGCACACACCTTATATACCCACCAAGCCAGCGCACACCTTATATACACACCAAGCCAGCACACATCTTATATACCCACCAAGCCAGCGCACACCTTATACACCCACCAAGCCAGCACACACCTTATATACCCACCAAGCCAGCACACGCCTTATATACCCACCAAGCCAGCACACATCTTATATACCCACCAAGCCAGCGCACACCTTATATACCCACCAAGCCAGCACACATCTTATATACCCACCAAGCCAGCGCACACCTTATATACCCACCAAGCCAGCACACATCTTATATACCCACCAAGCCAGCACACACCTTATATACCCACCAAGCCAGCACACGCCTTATATACCCACCAAGCCAGCACACATCTTATATACCCACCAAGCCAGCGCACACCTTATATACCCACCAAGCCAGCACACATCTTATATACCCACCAAGCCAGCGCACACCTTATATACCCACCAGGCCAGCGCATGACACGTGACGTACTTCATGGGCTACGCGCTGCCGACGTCACATGTAGGAGGTGGTCATGATGATGTGACTCGACTGTGTATTATGCTTTTATTATCTGTTCTGCACCCTGAGTCCTATTGGAGAGAGAGCGCTGTATAAATAAAATGATCATTATTATATATATTGTGTGTCTGCACGCTACATATGTTACAGACGGTGTATTACCATGATCTCTTCCCTGTGTTACTAACCACAGATTGCATAAAGTGTTATTGCCTGTCAGAGTATCCTCCTGCTGGTCTCTGTAGTTCTCCTTACACCCTCCCTAATACTGGCCGCGATACACTAACATACCTCCCAACTTTGACTCGGCTTGAAGAGGGACACACGTGCGGCGAAGCCGCGCGCGCTCCCGAAAAGGGGGCATGGCCTATGAAAAGGGGGCGTGGCTTGTGATCGCGGTCCTCCGCAAAGCCACGCCCGAAAAGGGGGCGTGGCCCCCGAAAAGGGGGCATGGCCTATGAAAAGGGGGCGTGGATTTGCCCCCCCGTTTTCATCACTGATGGGGCATGCCCAGCGCATACTTACCTACTCTCCCGGTAGCTGCGGGAGGCTCCCGTTTTTTGGGGTAGCCCCCCGCACCCCCGGAAGAGTGGGCAGGTCTCCCGCATCCTGCTCGCACCCTAGTGATGCGAGCAGGATGGAGAGATAACCTCCCGATTCGCGGGTCCGTCGGGTGGAGAAGGGGTTAAAAGTGACGTAAACCGCATCATTTTAGCCCCGCCCCCTTCCCGCGGACTCGCGAATCGCGGAATTTCCCGATGCAGGGGGCGGGGCTTAGTGATGTCACAGTCCGGCCCCGCCCCCCGAAGTCACTGCAGCGTCTCCTCTCCGGGCTTCTCCCGGAGAGAAGAAAGATAATGTCGGTAAGTATGGCCCAGCGCTTTGTGAGCCGCTGGCGTGCCCCCTCTCCCTCTGACTCAGTGAATAGATGCTGTGCGCATGCGCACAGCGTCTATTCACCGCTGCTCTGCTAAGCAGGGCAGCGAGAGACAGAGCCTCCCAACTGCCCCCCCACCGCGAGACACTGTGGCCCGCGGGTGGGAAAGCGGGACAGTCTCCAAAAAACGGGACTGTCCCGCGAAAATCGGGACAGTTGGGAGGTATGCACTCATACCATAGCACCATGTTATACAATGCTTCTGGATTGGCTCAGGACACAATTGTTGTAGTGACACTGTGCCTATATCTTAGTGTTATTCAGTGGAGCATTGGCCCTCATTCGAGTTGTTCGCTCTGTAATTTTCTTCGCATCGCATCGATTTTCCGCTTATTGCGCATGCGCAATGTCCGCAGTGCGACTGCGCCAAGTAAATTTGCTATGCAGTTAGGAATTTTACTCACGGCATTACGAGGTTTTTTCTTCGTTCTGGTGATCGTAATGTGATTGACAGGAAGTGGGTGTTTCTGGGCGGAAGCTGGCCGTTTTATGGGTGTGTGTGAAAAAACGCTACCGTTTCTGGGAAAAACGCGGGAGTGGCTAGAGAAACGGAGGAGTGTCTGGGCGAACGCTGGGTGTGTTTGTGACGTCAAACCAGGAACGACAAGCACTGAACTGATCGCACTGGCTGAGTAAGTCTCGAGCTACTCAGAAACTGCACAGAGAAGTCTTTTCGCAATATTGCGAATCTTTCGTTCGCAATTAAAAGAAGCTAAGATTTACTCCCAGTAGGCGGCGGCTTAGCGTGTGCAAAGCTGCTAAAAGAAGCTTGCGAGCGAACAACTCGGAATGAGGGCCATTGTTTTGTATTCACAAGTAACACATAGTAACAGTCATTACTGCCTAAGCAAACCCCACAGCTCCTCATCTTGTGTTAGCCGAATAATGCACTATATATATATGTATATATATTCTCCCCATAGCGCTATTCAGGATCTCTGACATTGCCCTGGGTGGCAGGTAGGTATCGGAGAGATTACCCTCTTACATGGGGGGATGTGGGAGGCCACGCTGATGTCTCCTGTACCCTTACAGTGGTAGGTATGGGCAGTACAACTTGGTCCTTCCCAGTGATCAGCAAAGGATCCCGACCAGCGGACGCTATGGATCAGCGCCTCGTCTCCTGCATGGGATAAGGTAACAGGCTCCTCCCTTCGGGGATGGCGGTGTGTGTGATACAGAAGTCTGCGTTCTTTCCAGTAGTCACTGACTGACATTAAGTCATTCACAATGAAGTCATGTGTCTGGATGAGGACATATGCCGGGGCAACAAGACACCAATACAGTACCTCATAGGGGGACATACTCAGTCTTCATCTAGGGCTGATCTCATAGACTACTGTACTGCGCCCAGTGCTCCGGGCCAGGCTAGGCCTGTTCCTTTACATATAATGCTACCATTGTATCTCTATCATGCGCAATACTCTCACAGGAGATAAGCTGTCAGGACCCCAATAACTTCACCCATAGCCGTCACCTTTCCCATAATGCACAGCTGTGGTGTGTAACCTACAGGACTGTCCTCACTAAGGTCACTGGTGGTCATCGTACTACCACATCCATTCACTGGGGTATATTTACTAAGGTGGGAGGTTTTTAGAAGTGTTAAGATTCCACTTAACATTTATTTAGTTGGTTCTAAATTAGAAGATAATAGCTGGAATCTGATTGGTTGCTATGAGCAACATCTCCACTTCTACAAAAACTCCCACCTTAGTAAGTAAAGTATATTCCATTGTGAGAAGCAGAGTGGAGACAGTGCTGTGTGGGAGTGACCAGTGCCATATGGGTGTGACCTGTGCTGTGTGGGTGTGGCCAGTACCATGTTGGTGTAACTACTCATGTATGGGTGTGACCAGTGCAGTGTGGGTGTAACTAGTCATGTATGGGTGTGACCAGTGCAGTGTGGGTGTGACCTGTGCTGTGTGGGTGTGGTCAGTACCATGTTGGTGTAATTAGTCATGTATGGGTGTGACCAGTGTAGTGTGGGTGTGACTAGTGTCATGTGGGTGTGACCAGTGCAGTGTGGGTGTGGCCAGTGCCATGTGGGCATGTACACCCCCTACACTCTCACCTCCCATGTCTCCCCAAATACGTAAAAGTGGAGAAATTGCATCATTTAGGAGGAGAGTAGAAATTCAGGTTTATTACAATATACAGATGTCTGGATGTGACTGTAGCGTCCTGTCAGCGGGAGACGGTCTCTGTGTGGTGCCAGCCTCATGTGCTGGGGCTCTGCAGGAAGTCACCATATGGGTTTATGTATAGTGTATAATCAGACCTCCTTAGATGCCCCTCTGACCTCCCCACATGCCATCAGACCTACTAACCTGCCCCCTGTAATGGTCTCCAGATGACAGATCATCAATGTATAGGCCAACAGTCAATAGGTCGTCGCCATAAGGTCAACATGCATTAGGTCAATAGGTACAAAAGGTCAACAGATAAAAGGTCAACAGTGCTTAGGGTACACAGGTACAAAATGCTGACATGACAACGGTCAACACACAAATGGTCACCCATGTTTTCCCAACATTTTCTTGATTTACTATCCACGTTGAGTATGATTAGGAACAGTAAGCTTGCCGGAAGTATGGTGAGTGATCCTGCTATGTTACACGTTTCTACTGATGGTGTTCACGTGATGAAACATACAAGATGTGTGTTGACCATTTTTGTGTCAACCATTATAATATTGGGGATCAGTACGATTTACCTATGGACAGGATGCCGGGAGTTAGAATACCGACAGCGGCATCCCGTCCATCAGAATCCCGACAGCCCCCCAGTAAGCCCCCTAAACCTCACCTTTTCCCTACCCTAACCTCCCTTGTGGGTGCCTAACCCTAATCCTCCCCGGTGGTGCCTAACCCTAACCCCTTCCCTTCCCCGCTGCACAAACCTAACCTCCCCGCTTGAGGCCTAACCCTCCCTTCCCGGTCCCTAACCCTGCCCGGTGCTTCAGCCTATCCCTAGCAACACCCCCCCCCCCCTGCAGCCTAACCCTAACCCACCCCCACCCCACCCACGGCAGGACGGCAGGATCCCGTATGTCAGGAAGCTAATATTGATCTTTGGACCTGGTCATCGTTTAGATAGCTGAGCTTCCTGATGGACATCCTCTCCCTGTGCCAACAGAGAGTGTGGTATGTAAGAGCATTACTGACAAGGCCTGCAGTCAGGGCATGGCCTGCATATGTTAAGGCAGCATATTAAGGATGGAATATAGTTATGTGACCGGCGGTCACGATACCGACATCTCCATCCCGCACTCTGAAAAACCTGGCAGTCGGCATGCCGACTAACGGACTATTCCTACACATTCCACCACACCCATAGAGTGGGAATAGAACCTTTGGCGAGTGTAGCTCACCACCAAGCCCGTAAGGGGCTTCTTTGGGCTCGCCCCCCCCCCCCCCCCTTCCCCGGCATTCTGCGTCCGGGATCCCAGAAGACATGCTACATGCTTGGGGCCCCAGTTGGACCTCCGGTTGGTGTCCGCTAGCCAGAGCTTTGACCCAGGGAGCCTGTTCTGTGATTTCCACTGGATGGATTTGGATGAAAACTTCACAGAGTGGAACCATTGGATACCAGAAAACATACTAAGGGGTTGGGGTTCCAGTCAGACCTCCTATTGGTGCACACTGGGCAGAACTTTGACCCAGGGAGCATGTTCTGAGCCTTCCAATACCGACGGTATTATGCCCGTCGGTAAATCAACTGCTACCCGGCTACACTATGTACCACCAACACTGAATCTTTCAGTTTCCAGAACTAAATGCTAGAGGCCCAGATTATGACCATCTCTAAACCTGGCAAGGATTCAACTGGCCCATAATACGTTTGTATTTTGATGGATATGTGCCAAATTAATTACCATCCCTTTGAGCCCTCTCCTCCCTCATTCTGGGTAGATAAATCTCTGATAACACCTGCAGGTTTCCTGATATGGAGGAACTGGTATCGCAAACTGAAAATTAATTAATCCACTCTACCTAGATCCAGAAAACTTATTTGATTTGCTCCATTGGGACTACAGTATATGTTATAAGTATGACTTCCATCTGGCTTTCAAGGTGAGGTTTTGAGGTTGTTTCTTGCACTATATAAAGGCCCCTCTGTATTCTGTAATGGCTGAAACTCCTGACATTACTAAAGGCAATAGGCAGGTATGCCTTCCTCTCGCTCTTTATTTTTGTTATGACAATTGAACCACCACCCCTCCAAAAAAATAGGATTTTAATACCTACCGGTAAATCCTTTTCTCTTAGTCCGTAGAGGATGCTGGGGATGCTTCAAGAACCATGGGGTATAGACGGGATCCGCAGGAGACATGGGCACTTTAAGACTGAACGGGTGTGAACTGGCTCCTCCCTCTATGCCCCTCCTCCAGACTCCAGTTTAAGTAACTGTGCCCAGGGAGACGGACATTACGAGGAAATAATTTATTGTTAAACCACGGTGAGCATCTTACTAGCTCACACCTCCAGTATGCCGCAGAACGTGGCATTCAATAGAATACCAGCCGACGGCATGAAGAATATGCAGCAATACACTGACATAAAGCGTAACACAACCTGTGTGTAAACACAACCAATAACAGCATAACACATGACAAGGCATGAACATCATCAGCAACAGGCTGACTTAAACGCAACACACCACGTGTGTAACCATACCCAATAACTGCAGATACAGTACGCACTGGGACGGGCGCCCAGCATCCTCTACGGACTAAGAGAAAAGGATTTACCGGTAGGTATTAAAATTCTATTTTCTCATACGTCCTAGAGGATGTTGGGATGCTTCAAGAACCATGGGGTTTATACCAAAGCTCTAGAATGGGCGGGAGAGTGCGGATGACTCTGCAGCACCAATTGACCCAACAAGAGGTTCTCAACAGCCAGGGTATCAAACTTGTAAAACTTCTCAAAGGTGTTTGAACCCGACCAAGTAACTGCTCGGCAAAGCCGTAATGCCGAGACCCCTCGTACAGCCGGCCAGGATGAGCCCACCTTTCTGGTAGAATGGGTCTTCACCGAATTCGGTAACGGCAATCCAGCCGTAGAATGAGCTTGCCGAATCGTATTACAGATCCAGCGTGCAATAATCTGCTTGGAAGCAGGAGTCCCTATCTTGTTGGGATCATACAGGACAACAGAGCCTCCATTGTCCTAATCTGAGCCGTTCTGGCTACATAAATTTTCAAAGCTCTGACCACATCTAGAGACTTCGATTCCTCAAAGGCGTCAGTAGCCACTGGCACCACCATAGATTGTTCATGTGAAACGATGACACCACTTTAGGCAAACATTGCTGACGAGTTCTCAACTCCGCTCTATCTTCCTGGAAGATCAAATAGGGGCTCTTGTGAGACAAAACCGCCAATTCAGACACCCGCCTTGCAGAGGCCAAGGCCAACAGCATGATCACTTTCCAAGTGACGAATTCTAACTCTACCTTACGTAAAAGTTCAAACCAAAGAGATTGCAGGAACCGCAACCCATGTTAAGATCCCATGGTGCCACTGGGGGCACAAAGGGAGGTTGGATGTGCAGCACACTTTTCACGAAAGTCTGAACTTCCGGAAGGGAAGCCAATTCTTTTTGAAAGAAAAATTGACAAGGCCGAAATTTGTACTTTAATTGAACGTAACTTTAGGCCTGCATCCACCCCTGCTTGCAGACAATGTAGAAAACGGCCCAGCTGAAATTCTTCCGTAGGAGCCTCTTTGGATTCACACCAAGACACATATTTTCTCCAAATACGGTGATAATGTTTCGCCGTTACCTCTTTTTTAGCCTGAAACCGTGTGGGAATTACTTCCCTGGGAATACCCTTTCGGGCTAGGTTCCTGCGCTCAACCTCCAAGCCGTCAAACAAAGCCGCGGTAAGTTTTGGTACATGCACGGCCCCTGCTGTAACAGATCCTCTCGTAGAGGAAGAGGCCAGGAATCTCCTATGAGCAATTCCTGAAGATCTGAATACCAAGCCGTCCTTGGCCAGTCTGGAACAATGAGGATTGCCTGAACCCTTGTTCTTCTTATGATCTTTATCACTTTTGGAATGAGTGGAATCGGACTGAAAACACCCGCGGTGTCACTAGGGCATTCACTGCTATTGCTTGAGGGTCCCTCGACCTGGAACAATATCTCGGAAGTTTCTTGTTGAGGTGAGATGCCATCAAGACTATTTGAGGAATTCCCCAATGACTTGTCACTTCTGTGAAGATCTCTTGATGAAGACCCCACTCTCCTGGATGGAGATCGTGTCTGCTGAGGAAGTCTGTTTCCCAGTTGTCTACACCCGGAATGAAGATCTCTGACAGAGCGTTTACATGCCTTTCCGCCCAGCGGAAAACTTTTGTGGCCTCTGCCATTGCCGCTCTACTCTTCGTTCCGCCCTGGCGGTCTACGTACGCCACTGTCCGACTGAATTAAGACGGCAGATCACGAAGATGTTCCGCTTGCAGAAGCCCGTTGTAAATAGCCCTTAATTCCAGAATGTTTATGTGCAGACAAGCTTCCTGGCTTGACCATTTTCCCTGGAAACTTTTTCCCTCTGAATGACTGCTCCCCAGCCTCGGAGACCTGCATCCATGAACACCAGGATCCAATCCTGGATCCCGAACCTTCGTCCCTCTAGGAGGTGAGAACTGTGCAGCCACCACAGGAGAGAGAGAGATTCTGGTCCTGGAAAATAGGATTATTTTCCGGTGCATATGCAGGTGATACCCGGACCACATGTCCAACTGGTCCCGCTAAAACCACTCTGGCATTTAACCTGCTCACAGAATGGCCTTGTAGGCCGCAACCATCATATTCATCAACGGAATGTATTGATGGATTGACACTGTTGCAGATCTGAACCGACTCTGGATCCTCAGAGCTTTTTTCATTGGAAGAAACAAACTCTCAACAGTTCTGTAACATTATTCCCAACGCCGACAACCGCGTTGTTGGGATCAACAGTGATTCTGGCTAGTTCGGGAGCCAACCACTTTGTCGAAGAACTGTAAGGGAGAAAGCAATGTTTTGCACCGCTTGTTTCTTGACCTCGCCGTACTCAGGAGAGCGTCCCAGTACAGAATAATAATGAAATTTACTATAAAAGGAAAACCATCACCTCGCCATCACTCCGGTAAATTGGTAATGACAATCCTGAATAGCAAACCCAGGTAAGCCTAATGCGGAAGAAACCGTACTTAGATCCTCTTTCTTCCGGACTCAGTAGCACGAAAAAGCTTGAATAACCGCTCTTTTTTTTTTTTTTTTTCATCAATAGTTTTTATTGAAAACAAGTTTTCTTTTTGCAAGGGGAAGGGGTACAGAAAGAAAGAAGGAAGGGGGGGTACAAAAAACCAAGGGAACGGGATGTAAACATGCAAATATCATAATTTTCAGAAGTTAAATATAACAATCCAATATAGATACAATAGGAAAAATACAAAGTCATCTTGGAAAAAGATACAGATAAAGATAAACACGGGTCAAACATGAAAACATACCAATAAATAGATAATCAATAATAGACACAGGGCTAGTAAGGCACAGCCGGTGCACAGAGCTGTGACAGCAGGGACAGTGACAGCAGGGACAGTGACAGAGGTACAGTGACAGAGGTACAGTGACAGTGACAGAGGTACAGTGACAGAGGTACAGTGACAGCAGGGACAGTGACAGCAGGGACAGTGACAGCAGGGACAGTGACAGAGGGACAGTGACAGAGGTACAGTGACAGTGACAGAGGTACAGTGACAGAGGTACAGTGACAGTGACAGAGGTACAGTGACAGAGGTACAGTGACAGCAGGGACAGTGACAGCAGGGACAGTGACAGAGGTACAGTGACAGAGGGACAGTGACAGAGGGACAGTGACAGCAGGGACAGTGACAGAGGTACAGTGACAGCAGGGACAGTGACAGCAGGGACAGTGACAGCAGGGACAGTGACAGAGGGACAGTGACAGAGGGACAGTGACAGAGGGACAGTGACAGAGGTACAGTGACAGCAGGGACAGTGACAGAGGTACAGTGACAGAGGGACAGTGACAGCAGGGACAGTGACAGCAGGGACAGTGACAGAGGTACAGTGACAGCAGGGACAATGACAGCAGGGACAGTGACAGCAGGGACAGTGACAGAGGGACAGTGACGACAGTGACAGCAGGGACAGTGACAGAGGGACAGTGACAGCAGGGACAGTGACAGAGGGACAGTGACAGCAGGGACAGTGACAGAGGTACAGTGACAGCAGGGACAGTGACAGAGGTACAGTGACAGAGGTACAGTGACAGAGGTACAGTGACAGCAGGGACAGTGACAGCAGGGACAGCAGGGACAGTGACAGAGGGACAGTGACAGCAGTGACAGCAGGGACAGTGACAGAGGGACAGTGACAGCAGGGACAGTGACGACAGTGACAGCAGGGACAGTGACAGCAGGGACAGTGACAGCAGGGACAGTGACAGAGGGACAGTGACAGAGGGACAGTGACAGAAGGGACAGTGACAGAGGGACAGTGACAGAGGGACAGTGACAGCAGGGACAGTGACAGAGGTACAGTGACAGCAGGGACAGTGACAGCAGGGACAGTGACGACAGTGACAGAGGGACAGTGACAGCAGGGACAGTGACAGCAGTGACAGTGACAGAGGTACAGTGACAGCAGGGACAGTGACAGAGGTACAGTGACAGCAGGGACAGTGACAGAGGGACAGTGACAGAGGTACAGTGACAGAGGTACAGTGACAGAGGGGCAGGGACAGTGACAGAGGGACAGTGACAGCAGGGACAGTGACAGAGGGACAGTGACAGCAGGGACAGTGACAGAGGGACAGTGACAGAGGGACAGTGACAGCAGGGACAGTGACAGAGGTACAGTGACAGCAGTGACAGAGGGACAGTGACAGCAGTGACAGAGGGACAGTGACAGCAGGGACAGTGACAGCAGGGACAGTGACAGAGGGACAGTGACAGAGGGACAGTGACAGAGGGACAGCAGGAACAGTGACAGAGGTACAGTGACAGCAGGGACAGTGACAGCAGGGACAGTGACAGCAGGGACAATGACAGAGGGACAGTGACAGAGGGACAGTGACAGAGGGACAGTGACAGCAGGGACAGTGACAGAGGGACAATGACAGAGGGACAGTGACAGCAGGGACAGTGACAGAGGGACAGTGACAGAGGGACAGTGACAGGAGGGACAGTGACAGCAGGGACAGTGACAGAGGGACAGTGACAGAGGGACAGTGACAGCAGGGACAGTGACAGAGGGACAGTGACAGAGGGACAGTGACAGCAGGGACAGTGACAGAGGGACAGGGACAGGAGGGACAGTGACAGCAGGGACAGTGACAGAGGGACAGTGACAGAGGGACAGTGACAGGAGGGACAGTGACAGCAGGGACAGTGACAGGAGGGACAGTGACAGCAGGGACAGTGACAGAGGGACAGTGACAGAGGGACAGTGACAGGAGGGACAGTGACAGCAGGGACAGTGACAGAGGGACAGTGACAGAGGGACAGTGACAGGAGGGACAGTGACAGCAGGGACAGTGACAGAGGGACAGTGACAGAGGGACAGTGACAGGAGGGACAGTGACAGCAGGGACAGTGACAGGAGGGACAGTGACAGCAGGGACAGTGACAGAGGGACAGTGACAGAGGGACAGTGACAGGAGGGACAGTGACAGCAGGGACAGTGACAGAGGGACAGTGACAGAGGGACAGTGACAGCAGGGACAGTGACAGAGGGACAGTGACAGCAGGGACAGTGACAGAGGGACAGGGACAGTGACAGCAGGGACAGTGACAGAGGTACAGTGACAGCAGGGACAGTGACAGAGGGACAGTGACAGCAGGGACAGTGACAGAGGGACAGGGACAGTGACAGCAGGGACAGTGACAGAGGTACAGTGACAGCAGGGACAGTGACAGAGGGACAGTGACAGCAGGGACAGTGACAGAGGTACAGTGACAGCAGGGACAGTGACAGCAGGGACAGTGACAGCAGGGACAGTGACAGAGGGACAGTGACAGCAGTGACAGAGGGACAGTGACAGAGGGACAGTGACAGCAGGGACAGTGACAGCAGGGACAGTGACAGAGGGACAGTGACAGCAGGGACAGTGACAGCAGGGACAGTGACAGAGGTACAGTGACAGCAGGGACAGTGACAGCAGGGACAGTGACAGCAGGGACAGTGACAGAGGTACAGTGACAGCAGGGACAGTGACAGCAGGGACAGTGACAGAGGGACAGTGACAGAGGTACAGTGACAGCAGGGACAGTGACAGCAGGGACAGTGACAGCAGGGACAGTGACAGAGGGACAGTGACAGCAGTGACAGAGGGACAGTGACAGAGGGACAGTGACAGCAGGGACAGTGACAGCAGGGACAGTGACAGAGGGACAGTGACAGCAGGGACAGTGACAGCAGGGACAGTGACAGAGGTACAGTGACAGCAGGGACAGTGACAGCAGGGACAGTGACAGAGGGACAGTGACAGAGGTACAGTGACAGCAGGGACAGTGACAGAGGGACAGTGACAGAGGGACAGTGACAGAGGTACAGTGACAGGAGGGACAGTGACAGCAGGGACAGTGACAGAGGGACAGTGACAGAGGGACAGTGACAGCAGGGACAGTGACAGAGGGACAGTGACAGCAGGGACAGTGACAGCAGGGACAGTGACAGAGGGACAGTGACAGAGGGACAGTGACAGCAGGGACAGTGACAGAGGGACAGTGACAGCAGGGACAGTGACAGAGGGACAGGGACAGTGACAGCAGGGACAGTGACAGAGGTACAGTGACAGCAGGGACAGTGACAGCAGGGACAGTGACAGAGGTACAGTGACAGCAGGGACAGTGACAGCAGGGACAGTGACAGAGGGACAGTGACAGAGGGACAGTGACAGAGGTACAGTGACAGGAGGGACAGTGACAGAGGGACAGTGACAGCAGGGACAGTGACAGAGGGACAGTGACAGAGGTACAGTGACAGCAGGGACAGTGACAGCAGGGACAGTGACAGAGGGACAGAGGGACAGTGACAGAGGGACAGTGACAGCAGGGACAGTGACAGCAGGGACAGTGACAGAGGTACAGTGACAGCAGGGACAGTGACAGCAGGGACAGTGACAGAGGGACAGTGACAGCAGTGACAGAGGGACAGTGACAGCAGTGACAGAGGGACAGTGACAGAGGTACAGTGACAGCAGGGACAGTGACAGCAGGGACAGTGACAGAGGGACAGTGACAGCAGGGACAGAGGGACAGTGACAGAGGGACAGTGACAGCAGTGACAGAGGGACAGTGACAGAGGGACAGTGACAGCAGGGACAGTGACAGAGGGACAGTGACAGCAGGGACAGTGACAGAGGGACAGTGACAGAGGGACAGTGACAGCAGGGACAGTGACAGAGGGACAGTGACAGAGGGACAGTGACAGCAGGGACAGTGACAGAGGGACAGTGACAGCAGGGACAGTGACAGAGGTACAGTGACAGCAGAGACAGTGACAGAGGGACAGTGACAGAGGGACAGTGACAGAGGTACAGTGACAGCAGGGACAGTGACAGAGGGACAGTGACAGAGGGACAGTGACAGCAGGGACAGTGACAGAGGGACAGTGACAGCAGGGACAGTGACAGAGGTACAGTGACAGCAGGGACAGTGACAGAGGGACAGTGACAGAGGGACAGTGACAGAGGGACAGTGACAGCAGTGACAGAGGGACAGTGACAGAGGGACAGTGACAGAGGGACAGTGACAGCAGGGACAGTGACAGCAGGGACAGTGACAGAGGTACAGTGACAGCAGGGACAGTGACAGCAGGGACAGTGACAGAGGTACAGTGACAGAGGGACAGTGACAGAGGGACAGTGACAGAGGTACAGTGACAGAGGTACAGTGACAGAGGGACAGTGACAGAGGTACAGTGACAGCAGGGACAGTGACAGAGGGACAGTGACAGAGGTACAGTGACAGGAGGGACAGTGACAGCAGGGACAGTGACAGAGGGACAGTGACAGAGGGACAGTGACAGCAGGGACAGTGACAGAGGGACAGTGACAGCAGGGACAGTGACAGCAGGGACAGTGACAGAGGGACAGTGACAGAGGGACAGTGACAGCAGGGACAGTGACAGAGGGACAGTGACAGCAGGGACAGTGACAGAGGGACAGGGACAGTGACAGCAGGGACAGTGACAGAGGTACAGTGACAGCAGGGACAGTGACAGCAGGGACAGTGACAGAGGTACAGTGACAGCAGGGACAGTGACAGCAGGGACAGTGACAGAGGGACAGTGACAGAGGGACAGTGACAGAGGTACAGTGACAGGAGGGACAGTGACAGCAGGGACAGTGACAGAGGGACAGTGACAGAGGGACAGTGACAGAGGGACAGTGACAGCAGGGACAGTGACAGAGGGACAGTGACAGAGGTACAGTGACAGCAGGGACAGTGACAGCAGGGACAGTGACAGAGGTACAGTGACAGCAGGGACAGTGACAGCAGGGACAGTGACAGAGGGACAGTGACAGCAGTGACAGAGGGACAGTGACAGAGGGACAGTGACAGCAGGGACAGTGACAGAGGTACAGTGACAGCAGTGACAGAGGGACAGTGACAGCAGTGACAGAGGGACAGTGACAGAGGTACAGTGACAGCAGGGACAGTGACAGCAGGGACAGTGACAGAGGGACAGTGACAGCAGGGACAGAGGGACAGTGACAGAGGGACAGTGACAGCAGTGACAGAGGGACAGTGACAGAGGGACAGTGACAGCAGGGACAGTGACAGAGGGACAGTGACAGCAGGGACAGTGACAGAGGGACAGTGACAGAGGGACAGTGACAGCAGGGACAGTGACAGAGGGACAGTGACAGAGGGACAGTGACAGCAGGGACAGTGACAGAGGGACAGTGACAGCAGGGACAGTGACAGAGGTACAGTGACAGCAGAGACAGTGACAGAGGGACAGTGACAGAGGGACAGTGACAGAGGTACAGTGACAGCAGGGACAGTGACAGAGGGACAGTGACAGAGGGACAGTGACAGCAGGGACAGTGACAGAGGGACAGTGACAGCAGGGACAGTGACAGAGGTACAGTGACAGCAGGGACAGTGACAGAGGTACAGTGACAGAGGGACAGTGACAGAGGGACAGTGACAGAGGGACAGTGACAGCAGTGACAGAGGGACAGTGACAGAGGGACAGTGACAGAGGGACAGTGACAGCAGGGACAGTGACAGCAGGGACAGTGACAGAGGTACAGTGACAGCAGGGACAGTGACAGCAGGGACAGTGACAGAGGTACAGTGACAGAGGGACAGTGACAGAGGTACAGTGACAGAGGTACAGTGACAGAGGGACAGTGACAGAGGGACAGTGACAGCAGGGACAGTGACAGAGGGACAGTGACAGAGGGACAGTGACAGAGGGACAGTGACAGCAGGGACAGTGACAGAGGTACAGTGACAGCAGGGACAGTGACAGCAGGGACAGTGACAGAGGGACAGTGACAGAGGGACAGTGACAGAGGTACAGTGACAGAGGGACAGTGACAGAGGGACAGTGACAGCAGGGACAGTGACAGAGGGACAGTGACAGAGGTACAGTGACAGCAGGGACAGTGACAGAGGGACAGTGACAGAGGGACAGTGACAGCAGGGACAGTGACAGAGGTACAGTGACAGCAGGGACAGTGACAGCAGGGACAGTGACAGAGGGACAGTGACAGCAGGGACAGTGACAGCAGGGACAGTGACAGAGGGACAGTGACAGCAGGGACAGTGACAGAGGTACAGTGACAGCAGGGACAGTGACAGCAGGGACAGTGACAGAGGGACAGTGACAGCAGGGACAGTGACAGAGGGACAGTGACAGAGGGACAGTGACAGAGGTACAGTGACAGCAGGGACAGTGACAGCAGGGACAGTGACAGAGGGACAGTGACAGCAGGGACAGTGACAGCAGGGACAGTGACAGAGGGACAGTGACAGCAGGGACAGTGACAGAGGTACAGTGACAGCAGGGACAGTGACAGCAGGGACAGTGACAGAGGGACAGTGACAGCAGGGACAGTGACAGAGGTACAGTGACAGAGGGACAGTGACAGAGGGACAGTGACAGCAGGGACAGTGACAGAGGTACAGTGACAGAGGTACAGTGACAGAGGTGCAGTGACAGAGGGACAGTGACAGAGGGACAGTGACAGAGGGACAGTGACAGGAGGGACAGTGACAGCAGGGACAGTGACAGAGGGACAGTGACAGCAGGGACAGTGACAGAGGTACAGTGACAGCAGGGACAGTGACAGAGGGACAGTGACAGAGGGACAGTGACAGCAGGGACAGTGACAGCAGGGACAGTGACAGAGGGACAGTGACAGAGGGACAGTGACAGGAGGGACAGTGACAGCAGGGACAGTGACAGAGGTACAGTGACAGCAGGGACAGTGACAGCAGGGACAGTGACAGAGGTACAGTGACAGCAGTGACAGAGGGACAGTGACAGAGGTACAGTGACAGAGGTACAGTGACAGAGGGACAGTGACAGCAGGGACAGTGACAGAGGTACAGTGACAGAGGTACAGTGACAGAGGGACAGTGACAGAGGGACAGTGACAGCAGGGACAGTGACAGCAGGGACAGTGACAGAGGGACAGTGACAGAGGTACAGTGACAGAGGGACAGTGACAGAGGGACAGTGACAGCAGGGACAGTGACAGAGGGACAGTGACAGCAGGGACAGTGACAGAGGGACAGTGACAGAGGTACAGTGACAGCAGGGACAGTGACAGCAGGGACAGTGACAGAGGGACAGTGACAGAGGGACAGTGACAGGAGGGACAGTGACAGCAGGGACAGTGACAGAGGGACAGTGACAGCAGGGAGAGTGACAGAGGTACAGTGACAGCAGGGACAGTGACAGAGGGACAGTGACAGAGGGACAGTGACAGCAGGGACAGTGACAGAGGGACAGTGACAGAGAAACAGTGACAGCAGGGACAGTGACAGAGGTACAGTGACAGAGGGACAGTGACAGAAGGGACAGTGACAGAGGGACAGTGATAGCAGGGACAGTGACAGAGGGACAGTGACAGAGGGACAGTGACAGCAGGGACAGTGACAGAGGGACAGTGACAGCAGGGACAGTGACAGCAGGGACAGTGACAGAGGTACAGTGACAGAGGTACAGTGACAGAGGGACAGTGACAGAGGGGCAGTGACAGCAGGGACAGTGACAGAGGTACAGTGACAGAGGGACAGTGACAGAGGGACAGTGACAGAGGGACAGTGACAGAGGTACAGTGACAGAGGGACAGTGACAGAGGGGCAGTGACAGAGGGACAGTGACAGAGGTACAGTGACAGAGGGACAGTGACAGAGGGACAGTGACAGAGGTACAGTGACAGAGGGGCAGGGACAGTGACAGAGGGACAGTGACAGAGGTACAGTGACAGAGGTACAGTGACAGAGGGACAGTGACAGAGGGGCAGTGACAGCAGGGACAGTGACAGAGGTACAGTGACAGAGGGACAGTGACAGAGGGGCAGTGACAGAGGGGCAGTGACAGAGGGGCAGTGACAGGAGGGACAGTGACAGCAGGGACAGTGACAGAGGGACAGTGACAGCAGGGACAGTGACAGAGGTACAGTGACAGAGGGACAGTGACAGAGGGACAGTGACAGCAGGGACAGTGACAGAGGGACAGTGACAGCAGGGACAGTGACAGAGGGACAGTGACAGAGGTACAGTGACAGCAGGGACAGTGACAGCAGGGACAGTGACAGCAGGGACAGTGACAGAGGGGCAGTGACAGAGGGGCAGTGACAGGAGGGACAGTGACAGCAGGGACAGTGACAGAGGGACAGTGACAGCAGGGACAGTGACAGAGGTACAGTGACAGAGGGACAGTGACAGAGGGACAGTGACAGCAGGGACAGTGACAGAGGGACAGTGACAGCAGGGACAGTGACAGAGGGACAGTGACAGAGGGACAGTGACAGCAGGGACAGTGACAGCAGGGACAGTGACAGAGGGACAGTGACAGCAGGGACAGTGACAGAGGTACAGTGACAGCAGGGACAGTGACAGCAGGGACAGTGACAGAGGGACAGTGACAGCAGGGACAGTGACAGAGGGACAGTGACAGCAGGGACAGTGACAGAGGGACAGGGACAGTGACAGCAGGGACAGTGACAGAGGTACAGTGACAGCAGGGACAGTGACAGCAGGGACAGTGACAGAGGTACAGTGACAGCAGGGACAGTGACAGCAGGGACAGTGACAGAGGGACAGTGACAGAGGGACAGTGACAGAGGTACAGTGACAGGAGGGACAGTGACAGCAGGGACAGTGACAGAGGGACAGTGACAGAGGGACAGTGACAGAGGGACAGTGACAGCAGGGACAGTGACAGAGGGACAGTGACAGAGGTACAGTGACAGCAGGGACAGTGACAGCAGGGACAGTGACAGAGGTACAGTGACAGCAGGGACAGTGACAGCAGGGACAGTGACAGAGGGACAGTGACAGCAGTGACAGAGGGACAGTGACAGAGGGACAGTGACAGCAGGGACAGTGACAGAGGTACAGTGACAGCAGTGACAGAGGGACAGTGACAGCAGTGACAGAGGGACAGTGACAGAGGTACAGTGACAGCAGGGACAGTGACAGCAGGGACAGTGACAGAGGGACAGTGACAGCAGGGACAGAGGGACAGTGACAGAGGGACAGTGACAGCAGTGACAGAGGGACAGTGACAGAGGGACAGTGACAGCAGGGACAGTGACAGAGGGACAGTGACAGCAGGGACAGTGACAGAGGGACAGTGACAGAGGGACAGTGACAGCAGGGACAGTGACAGAGGGACAGTGACAGAGGGACAGTGACAGCAGGGACAGTGACAGAGGGACAGTGACAGCAGGGACAGTGACAGAGGTACAGTGACAGCAGAGACAGTGACAGAGGGACAGTGACAGAGGGACAGTGACAGAGGTACAGTGACAGCAGGGACAGTGACAGAGGGACAGTGACAGAGGGACAGTGACAGCAGGGACAGTGACAGAGGGACAGTGACAGCAGGGACAGTGACAGAGGTACAGTGACAGCAGGGACAGTGACAGAGGTACAGTGACAGAGGGACAGTGACAGAGGGACAGTGACAGAGGGACAGTGACAGCAGTGACAGAGGGACAGTGACAGAGGGACAGTGACAGCAGGGACAGTGACAGCAGGGACAGTGACAGCAGGGACAGTGACAGCAGGGACAGTGACAGAGGTACAGTGACAGAGGGACAGTGACAGAGGTACAGTGACAGAGGTACAGTGACAGAGGGACAGTGACAGAGGGACAGTGACAGCAGGGACAGTGACAGAGGGACAGTGTCAGAGGGACAGTGACAGCAGGGACAGTGACAGAGGTACAGTGACAGCAGGGACAGTGACAGCAGGGACAGTGACAGAGGTACAGTGACAGAGGGACAGTGACAGAGGGACAGTGACAGAGGTACAGTGACAGAGGTACAGTGACAGAGGGACAGTGACAGAGGGACAGTGACAGCAGGGACAGTGACAGCAGGGACAGTGACAGAGGGACAGTGACAGAGGTACAGTGACAGCAGTGACAGAGGGACAGTGACAGAGGGACAGTGACAGCAGGGACAGTGACAGAGGGACAGTGACAGAGGGACAGTGACAGCAGGGACAGTGACAGAGGTACAGTGACAGCAGGGAAAGTGACAGCAGGGACAGTGACAGAGGGACAGTGACAGCAGGGACAGTGACAGCAGGGACAGTGACAGAGGGACAGTGACAGCAGGGACAGTGACAGAGGTACAGTGACAGCAGGGACAGTGACAGCAGGGACAGTGACAGAGGGACAGTGACAGCAGGGACAGTGACAGAGGGACAGTGACAGAGGGACAGTGACAGAGGTACAGTGACAGCAGGGACAGTGACAGAGGGACAGTGACAGCAGGGACAGTGACAGCAGGGACAGTGACAGAGGGACAGTGACAGCAGGGACAGTGACAGAGGTACAGTGACAGCAGGGACAGTGACAGCAGGGACAGTGACAGAGGGACAGTGACAGCAGGGACAGTGACAGAGGTACAGTGACAGAGGGACAGTGACAGAGGGACAGTGACAGCAGGGACAGTGACAGAGGTACAGTGACAGAGGTACAGTGACAGAGGTGCAGTGACAGAGGGACAGTGACAGAGGGACAGTGACAGAGGGACAGTGACAGGAGGGACAGTGACAGCAGGGACAGTGACAGAGGGACAGTGACAGCAGGGACAGTGACAGAGGTACAGTGACAGCAGGGACAGTGACAGAGGGACAGTGACAGAGGGACAGTGACAGCAGGGACAGTGACAGCAGGGACAGTGACAGAGGGACAGTGACAGAGGGACAGTGACAGGAGGGACAGTGACAGCAGGGACAGTGACAGAGGTACAGTGACAGCAGGGACAGTGACAGCAGGGACAGTGACAGAGGTACAGTGACAGCAGTGACAGAGGGACAGTGACAGAGGTACAGTGACAGAGGTACAGTGACAGAGGGACAGTGACAGAGGGACAGTGACAGCAGGGACAGTGACAGAGGTACAGTGACAGAGGTACAGTGACAGAGGGACAGTGACAGAGGGACAGTGACAGCAGGGACAGTGACAGAGGGACAGTGACAGAGGTACAGTGACAGAGGGACAGTGACAGAGGGACAGTGACAGCAGGGACAGTGACAGAGGGACAGTGACAGCAGGGACAGTGACAGAGGGACAGTGACAGAGGTACAGTGACAGCAGGGACAGTGACAGCAGGGACAGTGACAGAGGGACAGTGACAGAGGGACAGTGACAGGAGGGACAGTGACAGCAGGGACAGTGACAGAGGGACAGTGACAGAGGTACAGTGACAGCAGGGACAGTGACAGCAGGGACAGTGACAGAGGGACAGTGACAGAGGTACAGTGACAGCAGGGACAGTGACAGCAGGGACAGTGACAGAGGGACAGTGACAGAGGGACAGTGACAGCAGGGACAGTGACAGCAGGGACAGTGACAGAGGTACAGTGACAGAGGGACAGTGACAGAGGGACAGTGACAGAGGTACAGTGACAGCAGGGACAGTGACAGCAGGGACAGTGACAGAGGGACAGTGACAGAGGGACAGTGACAGAGGTACAGTGACAGCAGGGACAGTGACAGCAGGAACAGTGACAGAGGGACAGTGACAGAGGTACAGTGACAGCAGGGACAGTGACAGCAGGGACAGTGACAGCAGGGACAGTGACAGAGGTACAGTGACAGAGGGACAGTGACAGAGGGACAGTGACAGCAGGGACAGTGACAGAGGGACAGTGACAGCAGGGACAGTGACAGCAGTGACAGAGGGACAGTGACAGAGGGACAGGGACAGAGGGACAGTGACAGAGGGACAGTGACAGCAGTGACAGAGGGACAGTGACAGAGGGACAGTGACAGCAGGGACAGTGACAGAGGGACAGTGACAGCAGGGACAGTGACAGAGGTACAGTGACAGCAGGGACAGTGACAGAGGGGCAGTGACAGAGGGACAGTGACAGAGGGACAGTGACAGAGGGACAGTGACAGAGGGGCAGTGACAGAGGGACAGTGACAGAGGGACAGTGACAGCAGTGACAGAGGGACAGTGACAGCAGTGACAGAGGGACAGTGACAGCAGGGACAGTGACAGAGGGGCAGTGACAGAGGGGCAGTGACAGAGGGACAGTGACAGAGGGACAGTGACAGAGGGACAGTGACAGCAGTGACAGAGGGACAGTGACAGAGGGACAGTGACAGAGGGACAGTGACAGCAGTGACAGAGGGACAGTGACAGAGGGACAGTGACAGCAGGGACAGTGACAGAGGGACAGTGACAGCAGGGACAGTGACAGAGGTACAGTGACAGCAGGGACAGTGACAGAGGGGCAGTGACAGAGGGACAGTGACAGAGGGACAGTGACAGAGGGACAGTGACAGAGGGGCAGTGACAGAGGGACAGTGACAGAGGGACAGTGACAGAGGGACAGTGACAGAGGGACAGTGACAGCAGTGACAGAGGGACAGTGACAGCAGTGACAGAGGGACAGTGACAGCAGGGACAGTGACAGAGGGGCAGTGACAGAGGGGCAGTGACAGAGGGACAGTGACAGAGGGACAGTGACAGAGGGACAGTGACAGCAGTGACAGAGGGACAGTGACAGAGGGACAGTGACAGAGGGACAGTGACAGCAGTGACAGAGGGACAGTGACAGAGGGACAGTGACAGCAGGGACAGTGACAGAGGGACAGTGACAGCAGGGACAGTGACAGAGGTACAGTGACAGCAGGGACAGTGACAGAGGGGCAGTGACAGAGGGACAGTGACAGAGGGACAGTGACAGAGGGGCAGTGACAGAGGGACAGTGACAGAGGGACAGTGACAGAGGGACAGTGACAGCAGTGACAGAGGGACAGTGACAGCAGTGACAGAGGGACAGTGACAGCAGGGACAGTGACAGAGGGACAGTGACAGAGGTACAGTGACAGCAGGGACAGTGACAGCAGGGACAGTGACAGAGGGACAGTGACAGAGGTACAGTGACAGCAGGGACAGTGACAGCAGGGACAGTGACAGAGGGACAGTGACAGAGGGACAGTGACAGCAGGGACAGTGACAGCAGGGACAGTGACAGAGGTACAGTGACAGAGGGACAGTGACAGAGGGACAGTGACAGAGGTACAGTGACAGCAGGGACAGTGACAGCAGGGACAGTGACAGAGGGACAGTGACAGAGGGACAGTGACAGAGGTACAGTGACAGCAGGGACAGTGACAGCAGGAACAGTGACAGAGGGACAGTGACAGAGGTACAGTGACAGCAGGGACAGTGACAGCAGGGACAGTGACAGCAGGGACAGTGACAGAGGTACAGTGACAGAGGGACAGTGACAGAGGGACAGTGACAGCAGGGACAGTGACAGAGGGACAGTGACAGCAGGGACAGTGACAGCAGTGACAGAGGGACAGTGACAGAGGGACAGGGACAGAGGGACAGTGACAGAGGGACAGTGACAGCAGTGACAGAGGGACAGTGACAGAGGGACAGTGACAGCAGGGACAGTGACAGAGGGACAGTGACAGCAGGGACAGTGACAGAGGTACAGTGACAGCAGGGACAGTGACAGAGGGGCAGTGACAGAGGGACAGTGACAGAGGGACAGTGACAGAGGGACAGTGACAGAGGGGCAGTGACAGAGGGACAGTGACAGAGGGACAGTGACAGAGGGACAGTGACAGCAGTGACAGAGGGACAGTGACAGCAGTGACAGAGGGACAGTGACAGCAGGGACAGTGACAGAGGGGCAGTGACAGAGGGGCAGTGACAGAGGGACAGTGACAGAGGGACAGTGACAGCAGTGACAGAGGGACAGTGACAGAGGGACAGTGACAGAGGGACAGTGACAGCAGTGACAGAGGGACAGTGACAGAGGGACAGTGACAGCAGGGACAGTGACAGAGGGACAGTGACAGCAGGGACAGTGACAGAGGTACAGTGACAGCAGGGACAGTGACAGAGGGGCAGTGACAGAGGGACAGTGACAGAGGGACAGTGACAGAGGGACAGTGACAGCAGTGACAGAGGGACAGTGACAGCAGTGACAGAGGGACAGTGACAGCAGGGACAGTGACAGAGGGGCAGTGACAGAGGGGCAGTGACAGAGGGACAGTGACAGAGGGACAGTGACAGAGGGACAGTGACAGCAGTGACAGAGGGACAGTGACAGAGGGACAGTGACAGAGGGACAGTGACAGCAGTGACAGAGGGACAGTGACAGAGGGACAGTGACAGCAGGGACAGTGACAGAGGGACAGTGACAGCAGGGACAGTGACAGAGGTACAGTGACAGCAGGGACAGTGACAGAGGGGCAGTGACAGAGGGACAGTGACAGAGGGACAGTGACAGAGGGACAGTGACAGAGGGGCAGTGACAGAGGGACAGTGACAGAGGGACAGTGACAGAGGGACAGTGACAGAGGGACAGTGACAGCAGTGACAGAGGGACAGTGACAGCAGTGACAGAGGGACAGTGACAGCAGGGACAGTGACAGAGGGGCAGTGACAGAGGGGCAGTGACAGAGGGACAGTGACAGAGGGACAGTGACAGAGGGACAGTGACAGCAGTGACAGAGGGACAGTGACAGAGGGACAGTGACAGAGGGACAGTGACAGCAGTGACAGAGGGACAGTGACAGAGGGACAGTGACAGCAGGGACAGTGAAAGAGGGACAGTGACAGCAGTGACAGAGGGACAGTGACAGAGGGACAGTGACAGAGGGACAGTGACAGCAGTGACAGAGGGACAGTGACAGAGGTACAGTGACAGCAGGGACAGTGACAGAGGGGCAGTGACAGAGGGACAGTGACAGAGGGACAGTGACAGAGGGACAGTGACAGCAGTGACAGAGGGACAGTGACAGCAGTGACAGAGGGACAGTGACAGCAGGGACAGTGACAGAGGGGCAGTGACAGAGGGACAGTGACAGCAGGGACAGTGACAGAGGGACAGTGACAGCAGTGACAGAGGGACAGTGACAGAGGGACAGTGACAGAGGGACAGTGACAGAGGGACAGTGACAGCAGTGACAGAGGGACAGTGACAGAGGGACAGTGACAGAGGGACAGTGACAGCAGGGACAGTGACAGAGGGACAGTGACAGCAGTGACAGAGGGACAGTGACAGAGGGGCAGTGACAGAGGGACAGTGACAGCAGGGACAGTGACAGAGGGACAGTGACAGCAGTGACAGAGGGACAGTGACAGAGGGACAGTGACAGAGGGACAGTGACAGAGGGACAGTGACAGCAGTGACAGAGGGACAGTGACAGAGGGACAGTGACAGAGGGACAGTGACAGCAGGGACAGTGACAGAGGGACAGTGACAGCAGTGACAGAGGGACAGTGACAGAGGGACAGTGACAGAGGGACAGTGACAGCAGGGAAAGTGAGTGACAGCAGTGACAGGGACATAGGGAAGCAGGGTAAGTACCTGAGCAGCGGAGGGGGGTGTAGTAGGCGGCCCTAGACAGCAGATGAAGTGGGCTGCGGTGTGCAGAACGCGGCCGGCGGCGGTGAGGAGAATGGCAAGCTGCAAGCGGTGCCGGCGCGCAAGATGACGTCATGAGGAGTGACGTACAGCGACCGGCATCCTGGCTGAGGAGACTATCAGGAACCGTCAGTACGGACCCGGCGGCGGCGGTATTCAGGCAGCTGTTTGAGTCAGCAGGGAGATGCGAACATAACTGTGCCGCGGCGTCCTCTTGTTGCAGGCGGGGGTGTATGATTTTGAGTCGGCGGGGGTGAGATCGTAACTGTAATGCTTGCTGCCGGACGGCAAATAGAGCACTGTAGTTACGATCGCACCCCCGCCGACTCAAAATCATACAGCCCCGCCTGCAACAAGAGGACGCCGCGGCACAGTTATGATCGTGCAACAGCCACACACCCCCCCCAGCAGGTGCGTGTGCGCCGCGGCTGGGTCCGTGCTTTCTGACACATTGTCAGTGTCATGGTAGGAATGCAGCAGGTGTGCTGTCACCCCATTGAAGGGTGACACCCGGGTGCGGGCCGCACCCCCCTCATGACGCCACTGACCAAGTACCATTAGGAGTCGACAGCGCCGACAGAGTTATTCCCTTTGTGGCAGAGCACTCAGCCTCAGATATGCCGACACACGTGTACCAAACAACCACTGACATTGCACTGGCTATAAGGGACAGACTTCAGTACATTTTGTCATGGAAACACAGAAGTTCACCAGCTCATTTTCACAGCGCTCATTATATAGTGTGCTTTTATTTTTAACTTATATTGCACCAAACAACTGTGCCCCCCCCCTCGTTTTCCACTCTGATCTGTACAGTAGTGCTTTGGGAGGACCAGCGTCTCTGTGAGGAGAAAATGGCGCTGAAGTGAGCTGTGAGCGGGAAGCCCCGCCTCCTTAATGGCGCGCTTCAGCCCTGCTATCACTTACATATATTTATACTGGCGGGGTTAAATATAGTGACTAGGCACTTATATATTCGATTGCCAGTCTCTGTTGAGGATTTATATCCCCCCCCCCCCCCCCCCCCGCGCCCTGCACCCTACCGTGCCTGTGTGTGTGGGAGCATGGCACACAGCGTGGCTGCTGTGCGGTACCTCAAAGCCATCACTGAAGTCTTCTGATCTTCTTCTACTCACCCGTCTTCTGGCTCTGCAAGGAGGGTGACGGCGCGGCTCCGGGAACGAGCATCTAGGCGTACTTAGCGATCAGACCCTCTGGAGCTAATGGCATGGTTGCCGACTTCTGGGCTGCTCTCTCTGGGAGAGAGCAGCCCGTCGGCTCAGCAGGGGGGGGCGGGGCCTGAGTTGACGTGACAGCGGGCGGGCTAGAGGAGGAACGGAGCGGGCCAGAGGCGGAACGGGGCGTGGTTTCCGGGCAGCGTCATTTAAGTCACGCCCCCACTGTGTAATGCCGCGATTACCCGCATTATACAGCAGGGGGGCGTGGTTACGATGACGCGATTCAACAAGAATCGCGTCATCACCTGCCCGGACCGCCCACTTTACTCGTTAAGTGGGCGGCGGGCAGGGGGTGACCCCCGTAAATCGGGAGACTTGCCTGCTCCTCCGGGGGGCCGGGAGGGTCACCCGTTTTTCGGGAGCCTCCCGGCCATTCCGGGAGGGTAGGCAAGTATGGCTAATGGTCAGAGGCGGAACTACAGGCAGTGCACTGCACTGGGGCCCGCCTCTGTCCAGGGGCCCAAGCATGTAATGAGTCAAACTGACTCATTACATGCCGCTGTGCGCTGCAGGCAACCGCTGCCCGCAGCGCACAGCCGCCCGGAGATAGGAGCTGAGCAGCGGTACAGACGGGGGAAGGAGGAGGGAGCCGGAGGACGGAGCCGCAGCAGCGCTTTGTTACTGGTGGAGGCGCTGCTGCTGCTGCTCCTCTGCTTCCCTATAGGCTGTCTTCCGAGAACAGCCTATAGGGAAGCAGAGGGGCAGCAGCAGCAGCGCCTCCACCAGTAACAAAGCGCTGCTGCGGCTCCGTCCTCCGGCTCCCTCCTCCTCATTCTCTACTGCCCGGGAATCGTCGTCTGACGCAGCTGCACCGAGGAGCCTGAGGGTAAGTATAATTCTTCTTTCTTTCTTTCTTTCTTTCTTTCTTTCTTTCTTTCTTTCTTTCTTTCTTTCTTTTTCTTTCCTTCTTTCTTTCTTGTGCCTGCCTGCCGCAATGTGTAAAAAGGGGGGACTACCTGCCGCACTGTGTAAAAAGGGGGGACTGCCTGCCGCAATGTGTAAAAAGGGGGGACTACCTGCCGCAATGTGTAATAAGGGGGGACTGCCTGCCGCAATGTGTAAAAAGGGGGGACTACCTGCCGCAATGTGTAAAAAGGGGGGACTGCCTGCCGCAATGTGTAAAAAGGGGGGACTGCCTGCCGCACTGTGTAAAAAGGGGGGACTGCCTGCCGCAATGTGTAAAAAGGGGGGACTACCTGCCGCAATGTGTAAAAAGGGGGGACTGCCTGCCACTATGTGTAAAAAGGGGAATCTGCCTGCCGTAATGTGTAAAAATGGGGACGCTGTCTGCCGTAATGTGTAACAAGGGCACGCTGTCTGCCGTAATGTGTAAAAAGGGCACGCTGTCTGCCGTAATGTGTAACAAGGGCACGCGGTCTGCCGTTATGTGTAAAAAGGGGTAATCTGCCCGACGCTATGTGTAAAAATGGGGAATCTGCCTGCCGTAATGTGTAAAAAAGGGGGGCTGCCTGACGCTATGTGTAAAAATGGGGAATCTGCCTGCTGCTATGTGTAAAAAGGAGGAATCTGCCTGCCGTAATGTGTAAAAATGGGGACGCTGTCTGCCGTAATGTGTAACAAGGGCACGCTGTCTGCCGTAATGTGTAACAAGGGCACGCTGTCTACCGTAATGTGTAAAAAGGGCACGCTGTCTGCCGTAATGTGTAACAAGGGCACGCGGTCTGCCGTTATGTGTAAAAAGGGCACGCTATCTGCCGTTATGTGTAAAAAGGGCACGCTGTCTGCTGTAATGTGTAAAAAGAGGAATCTGTTCGCTGTAAGGTGTAAAAGGGTCTCTACCTGGTGTAGTGGTGCTACTGTGCGGCGTAATTTGAATAATGGAGACTACTGTGTTGGTATTATTTTGTGGCCACACCCCTTCCCCACGAAGCCACGCCACTATGTATTTTTGCGCGCGCCTACGGCGCGCACTGCCCCCGGGGTGGACTTGGATGGGGGGGGGGGCCCAAAGCATTTTGTCGCACCTGGGCCCACCGCTTGCTTGTTCCGCCACTGCTAATGGTGTCCTAAGAAGCACATACCTCCCAACTTTGCCGGCATCCAAGGAGGGACATCAGCGCGCGATTGGCGGGCGTGGCCTACCGAAAAGGGGCGTGGCCTCACTGTAAGTGCGGCGATCGCCAGCCACGCCCCCGTTTACATCATTATGGGGGCATGAACAGCGCTGTGAGAGCTGCTGGCCATGCCCCCTGTCCCTCTCTGCCAGGAATAGACGCTGTGCGCATGCGCACAGCATCTATTCACCGCTGCTCTGCTCAGAGCAGCGAGTGACAGGGGGGGATCTCCCAACTGCCCCCCCCACCCGCGGGACACTGCGACCCGCGGGTGGGACAGCGGGACAGACCGTGAAAAACGGGACTGTCCCGCCAAAATCGGGACAGTTGGGAGGTATGGAAGCAGAGCCTTGAAACTCACAGAAGTATGTCTGCTTCTCTCCCCTCAGTCCCACGATGCAGGGGGCCTGTTGCCAGCAGGTCTCCCTGAAAATAATAAACCTAACAAAAGTATTTTTTTCTGAGAAACTCTGGAGAGCTCCTCAGTGTGCATCCAGTCTCACTGGGCACAGAATCTAACTGGAGTCTGGAGGAGGGGTATAGAGGGAGGAGCCAGTTCACACCCATTCAAAGCCTTAAAGTGCCCATGTCTCCTGCGGATCCCGTCTATACCCCATGGTTCATGAAGCATCCCCAGCATCCTCTAGGACGTATGAGAAAAATGTGATTCTCTCCTAGATATCCAGAGTTTACAGTAGCAGCACCTCAGAAGGAAGGATGTTGTGTATCTGGGGACAATGTCCGTCTCTTTGTAACTGATCCTGAGATGACCTTGTTAATGTTACACGACCTCTTGGACCAGTATAGTCGGGCATCTTCCTATAAATGAAACACAACAAATTTTAGGACTCTTACATATAGTATTACATAAAGCTCTACTCTGTAATCCCCAAACAAGATCTTTTTATATCTGACAGAAGCTGTCGCTACCTGGGCACCAGGATCCCAGCCTCTGTTGGGGATGTCTTTGAAATATACAACATATCAGCGATTGCCCAAATTCTGAGTCTGGTAAATGCCTGGGTGACCCATGACCTCTCCTGTTAGGGCTGCTCAGCCGCTTTCAGAATGTCATTGTTTCCTAATTTAAACTGGATCTTCCACACTGTTCCATGTATTGTCTGCATATACGTACATATGGAAGCATTAACCAATTCGATAAACCTTTAGCTTGCCTGCCGTTATATACTACTTTTCAGTGGGCGTGATCTAATCACAGGAGGCGTGGTCATGCACCCTTGGAAAAAATACTGAAAAAATTGTATTTTAAGCACCACCATGGCCACACTGCAGCCCAGCACACAACAGAGGTGGTCATTCCGAGTTGTTCGCTCGCTAGCTGCTTTTAGCAGCTTTGCACACGCTAAGCCGCCGCCTACTGGGAGTGAATCTTAGCTTAGTAGATTTGCGAACGAAAGATTAGCAGATTTGCGAATAGACACTTCTTAGCAGTTTCTGAGTAGCTCGGGACTTACTCCTACACTGCGATCAGTTCAGTCAGTTTCGTTCCTGGTTTGACGTCACAAACACACCCAGCGTTCACCCAGCCACTACCCCGTTTCTTCAGACACTCCCGCGTTTTTCCCAGAAACGACAGCGTTGTTTCACACACACCCATAAAACGTCCAGTTTCCGGCCAGAAACACCCACTTCCTGTCAATCACACTACGATCACCAGAACGAAGAAAAAACCTTGTAATGCCGTGAGTAAAATACCTAACTTAATAGCAAATTTACTTGGCGCAGTCGCACTGCGGACATTGCGCATGCGCATTAGCGACTAATCGCTCCGTTGCGGAAAAAAAATAACGAGCGATCAACTCTGAATGACCACCTGTGTGCTGGGCTGAGGAGAAGAGCTGCAGCTGCTACTGCCAGTTAAGGGGGAGGAAGCCCGGGGCCCTCACTGGGTCTCTCCATTAGACCTGGGCCCAAGTACTTTGTACCCCTTCTCCCCCTCTCTCTGCACCACTGCCTGCCATCACCTAGATATTACCCAGATAGAATGTCAGGAACACAAATTCTAGCTGGTGTAAGGGTTAGCATTACTGCCTCACAGCACTGAGGTCTTGAGTTCAATTCCCACTGTTGTTATCCATCACATTATTTGATCCCAATAAATGGTATTATTCGAATTGTTGTATCAATGTATGTATTGTACGGCAAATGTAAACTGTAAAACTATGAATTGAGTCAAGGGACATTTGAATTGTAAAAGGAAATGTATGTGTACTGTAGCCAGCAGTGGGGCCTGTGTAACTGGTATGGTCCCATGGCTGTACACAGAGATGTCGAATTCTTTTGAAGGAAGTTGATAGGAATTGCTCAAGAAGGCATCTGGTCATGGTATCTCTTCCTAAGTCATAAAACTTGCCAGTACAGTATATTGATAAATCACAGGTCTTAGCCTTCAAACAGAATGAAACAAGATAAGTAAGGGCCCCTGCTTGTTTAACCAGCTTCCCCTGGGGATGGGCACACAAAAGACTTTCAGATACCTAAGCACAAACAAACAATTCTGGTTTTGAAAAGGTTAAAAATATCCAAGGGTGGGGGACAAGGAGCCTGGAATGAAAAGATAAATCTGCCTGTGTAGCTGAATCCAGGGTGCATTACCCAATGAAAGTCCGACGTGACTGGTTCTGTATCGATCGACTGCTTCTAACGTGATTCCTTCATGACAAGACTTCTCAGCTTACGTAATAAGGACTGTTATTATTTTATCTGAGATTCTCTGAACTCTGTCTGTACTTTTAAAATAACCATATAATCTTTATAATCCTTTTTTGTAACGGTAAACTCTGAAGTTATTCTTGAAATTAAATCCTAATTTCTACTTCTAATTTTTTGTGTTCTCAGACCTAGGGCCTTGAGAGGCACATGCTACTGATTTTTAAGACATATATAAATATATATTGTGAGTGAAACTGAAAGGCCGTTGTGGGAGGAGCTACTTCCCATAATTTTTTTGGTGGTGACAGACCAATATGTTTTATTGTTAGGATAATTTGCAAAAGCACCACCACCTGGATTTCTGAAAGCAGACGCGTGTGTGACACCCACCATGGCCAGGAAAACCGGACTGTCCTGCTGAATGCTTCTGCACTACTTTCCTCCGCCACACAAGGTTCTCAGGAGCCTGAGCACCAAAGCCCCGCCTACTGCGCTCCACTTATCTCTCTTCTGTAGCCTCCTGCAATGCATTGCTGAATATGTCTATTGCAATGTCGGAATGGAGCACCCCCTCACTTTTGAATAGGCCTGCGTATTTTACCCCAATGTCCTTATAATGTATACAGGAACTGCCCCAAGCTGCCATAAACTTGATGATGGCGGCGACTTTTTTCATGGTCCTGTCGATGCCCCAATGACTCTTGCTCCTTACTGTGACAACTTAGGGATGATATTGGAGCAAATCAGGGCTACCGTTTGCCAATGCCTCGTTATCCTTATTATGTCTTCCTGAATGCACCTGATTAATTAGAGGGATTTCCCCTTTCTGATGTCCTTATATCCCAAGTGTAGTGCAGTATTATGATGAATGCCCTGACCGCTGTTCCTGGGTATACTATTGGGTTGGGGTATCTGCGAGCTGCACCCCTCTTTCCTTTCCCACCTGATTGGTCTGGGCCTGTGTATTTAACACCAGTTTTTGCACCAGTTTTCTCGGGTCTGGGACTCTAGGTCGACACACATTAGGCCAACACCAAATGGTCGACACTATTTAGGTTGACACGGCCATTAGGCCGACATGGAAAAAGGCCGACATGAGTTTTTTATGTTTTGTTGTGTAATTTTCTTCGTAAAGTGACGGGGAACCCCAATTAGTGCACCGTGTCCCCTCGCTTGCTCGCCATACTGCGGACAAGGTGCTTCGCTCTGCTACCGCTGCGCTCGGCACAAGTTACCCTTCCCAATTGTAGTCCACGCGGATCGTAAAGTATGAAAAAGTTAAAAATATGAAAAAAAAGAAGAGAAAAACTCATGTCGACCTTTTTCCATGTTGACCTTGTTCAGGTCAACCTAATGGTCGTGTCGACCTATTTAATGCGTCGACCTAACCAGTGTCGACCATTAGGTGTCGACCTAGAGTCCGGATACCATATAACCTTGCATTATTTAATTAGGCAATCTGGGTCTCTGCAACTATTGTAATACCACAAGTCCAATGACCAGGGCCGACACAAGGGGTGTGCGACATGTGTTCACCCCATGGCGTCGCTGCCCCCACGCCCCTTACTTCTGGTAAGCAGAGCCTGGCATGACACCCTGCAACCAGGATTACTGTGCAGCCAAATGGAGCGTCCTCAGATCTGCCAGCCCCGCCCCCTCTCCCAGGCATAACATCATGACACTGCACTCTCAGTGGATGGAGCTGCATAGGGCTCATTTAAGCCTTGTTACGGCTATGCCAGTGAGACATGTGGCCTAATACGATGCTGCGTAGCTATGGGGCTAATGCAGAGTTGGGTGCAAAATTGGCAGAAATGACTGTAAAAAAAATAAAAAATAAAAGATCATGCATAAATAGTGTATTCTCCCCCATAGCGAGATGTTCTCCCGTCGGCAACAGTAGCAGAAGCATCTGTGTACCCCAGGCAAACATCACAGTTACCATACCTCCCAACTGTCCCTATTTTTGCGTGACAGTCCCGTATTTTGGGGACTGTCCCGCTGTCCCACCCACAGGCCGCAGTGTCCCTAGCTGGGGGGGAGGGGTAGTTGGGAAGCCCCTGTCACTAGCTGCCCTGCTTGGCAGAGCAGCAGTGAATAGATACTGTGCGCATGCGCTGGGCATGCCCCCTCAGTGACCAAAACGGGGGTCTTCACCGCGATTGCGGTACTCTTGGGAAGCCACACCCCCTTTCCATAGGCCACACCCCTTTTTTGCTTGGGTGTGGTGAAGCAGTGGAGTCCTGGGTTTCTTTCTGTAGATGTTGGGAGGTATGCAATTACGCCCATGTTGTAAACCTATATTTTATCCACCACAGACACGTTTATGGTCAGACCACAGTTACATTTTTCAGTGTGATGTCCTTTTATGTATGATCTGTGTCCCTTATTATAACTGAGCCTGTAGCTATAATCTGAGTAACAGCTCAGCCTCACCCTGTGTGCAGAATGTGACCTCACTGGTATCTGAGTGTCAGAGTTCACTTTCATTTCTCTCTCCTGCTTCCAGCGATGGCGTCTGCTGATCTGAGACAGGAGCTGGACTGTTCCATCTGCCTGAGCATTTATACAGATCCTGTAACCCTGAGATGTGGCCACAACTTCTGCCGGGTCTGTATTGATCGTGTGCTGGATACACAGGAGGGGGCTGGAGCTTATACCTGTCCTGACTGCAGAGCAGAGTGTCAGGAGCGTCCTGCACTGATACAGAACATTCCTCTGTGTAACATAGTGGGGAGTTTCCCGTCTACTCTGCCAGATCAGGAGGAGACTGGGATCTTCTGCACTTACTGTGTGGACTCTCCTGTACCTGCTGCTAAATCCTGTCTGCTGTGTGAGGCTTCTCTGTGTGATAAACACCTTAGAGTACACAGCAAGTCAGCAGAGCACGTCTTATGTGATCCCACCACTGCCCTGGGGAACAGGAAATGCTCCGTCCATAAGAAGGTCCTGGAGTATTACTGCACTGAGGACGCTGCCTGTATCTGTGTGTACTGCTCAGCTGGAGAACACAGAGGACACCTTGTTGACTCGCTGGATGAGGCCTCTGAGAAGAAGAAGGAGAAGCTGAGGAATGTTCTACAGAAACTGACCACAAAGAGAGCAGAGACTGAGAAAAGAGTCCAGAGTCTGCAGGAACGCAGGAGAGAAGATCAGGAAAAAGCACCTGGTATAATAGAGTCAGTCACTGCCCTGTTTAGAGACATCAGGAGACAGCTGGAAGACCTGGAGAAGAGAGTCCTGAGTGAGATCTCCAGGCAGGAACAGCGCGTTTCACTCTCAGTCTCTGATCTGATCCAGCAGCTGGAAATAAAGAAGGACGAGCTGTCCGGGAAGATGCGTCACATTGAGGAGCTGTGTAACATGTCTGATCCAGTGACTGTCTTACAGGAACCAGACACAGGGGACTTGTGTGATACTGAGGACACAGAGAGACATGATAACCAGGTCCATGGTGCAGGAGATCTGGATGTGGGTCTCATCTCAGGGACATTACACACATTATCTGATATAATAACAGGTATAAATATAGGGATCTATGTACGGGAAGCTGCCGACCTTTTAGTGGATGAAACCACAGCTGGTAATAAGATACATATATCAGATGACAGGAAAACTGCATCCAGGTCAGATATGTATCAGAATCACCCAGTAACACCGGAGAGATTTCAGAGTCCTCAGGTAATAAGCATCAGGAGATTCTCCTCAGGGCGACATTACTGGGAGGTGGATGTTGGTAAGTCAGTGTACTGGAGGGTGGGGATGTGTTATCCCAATATATGCAGGGGAGGAGGTCAGTCACACATTGGGGATAATAACAAGTCCTGGTGTTTGCGTAGGTGTAATAATCAGTACTCAGTGATACATAACAGTATGTGGATCCAGTTACCTGACAATATCCCCTGTGACAGGGTGAGGGTGTATCTGGATTATGAGACAGGACAGCTGTCCTTTTATTCTCTGTGTGACCCCATCAGACGCTTACACACCTACACTGCCGCCCTCACTGAGCCCCTCCATGCTGCATTATGTGTAGCGGATGGGTGTATAACTGTATCTGGGGGAGTCAGGAGCTGGGAGAAATTACCATAAGAAATCTGCCCAGAGACTAATGACATCACACAGAGGAGGCTCTGATTGGTGGAACATTCAGCTTAGGGCTGGCCATTGTAGGTGATGAATTTTGATTTTTATTGTAAAATTTTTACCTTTACTGGGCTAATGGGCAAGGACACCAAGGGGCCCATTTATCATTAAATATTTGTGGCTTATTCCCCCAAAACACCTATTTTCAAAGGGTTACCGCAGATATTTAGTATCACCAGCATGTATCCTAGAGGGACCGCAGTAGATATATCTGATACCTGCTGCGATCCCGACGCAACCTGTCCCTATGGGTGCGCGTAATACATTTGCCCCATGTAATCGCATCCTGCAATGCAATTCTGGCTGGTAATACCGCTCCCAGATCACATACATATGTACATACAGTATCCAGCAGTTATTTTATTCTGATCTACGGGCATATGTATCAAAACTATTTTTACTAAAATAATGTTTACTAATAATTATTTTAGTACCACCTGAATTGACTGATGGGCAACTGGATATTGCATATTTTTTTTAGTAATCAGATCACATTTCCCACACCTGTAATGGGAAATGTAATCTGCTCAAATTTACTGAAATTAAATTGTACAAAAATACCGGAGGGAGCCCTGTGATAATAACATTATCTTCAGATAGTGTTATTAGGGCTTCCCTCTGGTTCCCTTACTCCTACACAGCCTTCTCTGCCTGCTGGCAATGAAAGCTGGGCTCAGATCCGGCCACTGTGATCAGCCATGTGTGACCACAGGCTAATCCCTGTGTATACAAATATACCCCCCACCACACACACACACACTTAGTACCTAGAACCACTAATCTGGGAACTCCGGTCATCTGTATCCTGTGCTGCTGCTGTGACCCCGTCATCTGAGCAGAGATGCTGCAAAGTGTTGGCATCTCTGCTCAAGTTACTGATCACATGGTCACAGCAGCAGCACAGGATACAGATCACCGGTGCTCACCGATCACCGTTTCTGGGTGCATGTAAGTGTCCTCTTAGCGCAGCATCATGGGGGAGACGAGGAGGGGGGTGTTTAGACGGCAGCATTGGCAACACATGCGCAGTTAGACTCTCAGGGTATTTTTTTTCGCAAAAAATACCCTGAGAAGTTCGGGAAGAGTTTTCGCAGGGACAGAGCTTTCTCACAAGTTCTATGCGATGATTGATACATCCTTGCGGATTTGGGTGAATTTACCACATCACATTTACACCTGAGATGCGGATTGTGATAATCATGCCCCCTAATGTTTTAGGAAACCTTACTTTGCATATTAAAACTATATTTCCCCCTTGTTTCCCCCCATATATCATTGTGTTTTGCTGTTTTTGCTTATTCACGTTCTGTCGTCACTGTCAGTTCTGGCTCTCACTGTCCAGTGTGGTTACTAGCGGTTACTTCTGTTTCTTATGTCAGATCAGATGCTATTTCTCTATGCTTCCCTTATTGTATACTATATTGTATATTTTATAGTGATGTGCACCGGCAATTTTTCGGGTTTTGTGTTTTGGTTTTGGGTTCGGTTCCGCGGCCGTGTTTTGGGTTCGAACGCGTTTTGGCAAAACCTCACCGAATTTTTTTTGTCGGATTCGGGTGTTTTGGATTCGGGTGTTTTTTTCAAAAAACCCTAAAAAACAGCTTAAATCATTGAATTTGGGGGTCATTTTGATCCCATAGTATTATTAACCTCAATAACCATAATTTCCACTCATTTTCAGTCTATTCTGAACACCTCACAATATTATTTTTAGTCCTAAAATTTGCACAGAGGTCGCTGGATGGCTAAGCTAAGCGACCCAAGTGGCCGACACAAACACCTGGCCCATCTAGGAGTGGCACTGCAGTGTCAGGCAGGATGGCCCTTCCAAAAAATACTCCCCAAACAGCACATGACGCAAAGAAGAAAAAAAAGAGGCGCAATGAGGTAGCTGTGTGAGTAAGCTAAGCGACCCTAGTGGCCGACACAAACACCTGGCCCATCTAGGAGTGGCACTGCAGTGTCACGCAGGATGGCCCTTCCAAAAAATACTCCCCAAACAGCACATGACGCAAAGAAGAAAAAAAAGAGGCGCAATGAGGTAGCTGTGTGAGTAAGCTAAGCGACCCTAGTGGCCGACACAAACACCTGGCCCATCTAGGAGTGGCACTGCAGTGTCACGCAGGATGGCCCTTCCAAAAAATACTCCCCAAACAGCACATGACGCAAAGAAAAATGAAAGAAAAAAGAGGTGAAAGATGGAATTGTCCTTGGGCCCTCCCACCCACCCTTATGTTGTATAAACAGGACATGCACACTTTAACCAACCCATCATTTCAGCGACAGGGTCTGCCACACGACTGTGACTGAAATGACTGGTTGGTTTGGGCCCCCACCAAAAAAGAAGCAATCAATCTCTCCTTGCACAAACTGGCTCTACAGAGGCAAGATGTCCACCTCATCATCATCGTCCGATTCATCACCCCTTTCACTGTGTACATCCCCCTCCTCACAGATTATTAATTCGTCCCCACTGGAATCCACCATCTCAGGTCCCTGTGTACTTTCTGGAGGCAATTGCTGCTGGTGAATGTCTCCATGGAGGAATTGATTATAATTCATTTTAATGAACATCATCTTCTCCACATTTTCTGGAAGTAACCTCGTACGCCGATTGCTGACAAGGTGAGCGGCGGCACTAAACACTCTTTCGGAGTACACACTGGAGGGAGGGCAACTTAGGTAGAATAAAGCCAGTTTGTGCAAGGGCCTCCAAATTGCCTCTTTTCCCTGCCAGTATACGTACGGACTGTCTGACGTGCCTACTTGGATGCGGTCACTCATATAATCCTCCACCATTCTTTCAATGGTGAGAGAATCATATGCAGTGACAGTAGACGACATGTCAGTAATCGTTGGCAGGTCCTTTAGTCCGGACCAGATGTCAGCATCAGCAGTCGCTCCAGACTGCCCTGCATCACCGCCAGCGGGTGGGCTCGGAATTCGTAGCCTTTTCCTCGCACCCCCAGTTGCGGGAGAATGTGAAGGAGGAGATGTTGACAGGTCGCGTTCCGCTTGACTTGACAATTTTCTTACCAGCAGTTCTTTGAACCCCTGCAGACTTGTGTCTGCCGGAAAGAGAGATCCAACGTAGGTTTTAAATCTAGGATCGAGCATGGTGGCCAAAATGTAGTGCTCTGATTTCAACAGATTGACCACACGTGAATCCTGGTTAAGCGAATGAAGGGCTCCATCCACAAGTCCCACATGCCTAACGGAATCGCTCTGTTTTAGCTCCTCCTTCAATGCCTCCAGCTTCTTCTGCAAAAGCCTGATGAGGGGAATGACCTGACTCAGGCTGGCAGTGTCTGAACTGACTTCACGTGTGGCAAGTTCAAAGGGCAGCAGAACCTTGCACAACGTTGAAATCATTCTCCACTGCGCTTGAGACAGGTGCATTCCACCTCCTTTGCCTATATCGTGGCCAGATGTATAGGCTTGAATGGCCTTTTGCTGCTCCTCCATCTTCTGAAGCATATAGAGGGTTGAATTCCACCTCGTTACCACTTCTTGCTTCAGATGATGGCAGGGCAGGTTCAGGTTTTTTTGGTGGTGCTCCAGTCTTCTGTACGCGGTGCCTGTACGCCGAAAGTGGCCCGCAATTCGTCTGGCCACCGACAGCATCTCTTGCACGCCCCTGTCGTTTTTTAAATAATTCTGCACCACCAAATTCAAGGTATGTGCAAAACATGGGACGTGCTGGAATTTGCCCAGATGTAATGCACGCACAATATTGCTGGCGTTGTCCGATGCCACAAATCCCCAGGAGAGTCCAATTGGGGTAAGCCATTCTGCGATGATCTTCCTCAGTTGCCGTAAGAGGTTTTCAGCTGTGTGCGTATTCTGGAAAGCGGTGATACAAAGCGTAGCCTGCCTAGGAACGAGTTGGCGTTTGCGAGATGCTGCTACTGGTGCCGCCGCTGCTGTTCTTGCAGCGGGAGGCAATACATCTACCCAGTGGGCTGTCACAGTCATGTAGTCCTGAGTCTGCCCTGCTCCACTTGTCCACATGTCCGTGGTTAAGTGGACATTGGGTACAACTGCATTTTTTAGGACACTGGTGAGTCTTTTTCTGACGTCCGTGTACATTCTCGGTATCGCCTGCCTAGAGAAGTGGAACCTAGATGGTATTTGGTAACGGGGGCACACTACCTCAAGAAATTGTCTAGTTCCCTGTGAACTAACGGCGGATACCGGACGCACATCTAACACCAACATAGTTGTCAAGGCCTCAGTTATCCGCTTTGCAACAGGATGACTGCTGTGATATTTCATCTTCCTCGCAAAGGACTGTTGGACAGTCAATTGCTTACTGGAAGTAGTACAAGTGGTCTTCCGACTTCCCCTCTGGGATGACGATCGACTCCCAGCAGCAACAACAGCAGCACCAGTAGCAGTAGGCGTTACACTCAAGGATGCATCGGAGGAATCCCAGGCAGGAGAGGACTCGTCAGACTTGCCAGTGACATGGCCTGCAGGACTATTGGCTTTCCTGGGTAAGGAGGAAATTGACACTGAGGGAGTTGGTGGTGTGGTTTGCGTGAGCTTGGTTACAAGAGGAAGGTATTTACTGGTCAGTGGACTGCTTCCGCTGTCGCCCAAAGTTTTTGAACTTGTCACTGACTTATTATGAATGCGCTGCAGGTGACGTATAAGGGAGGATGTTCCGAGGTGGTTAACGTCCTTACCCCTACTTATTACAGCTTGACAAAGGCAACACACGGCTTGACACCTGTTGTCCGCATTTCTGTTGAAATACTTCCACACTGAAGAGGTGATTTTTTTGGTATTTTCACCAGGCATGTCAATGGCCATATTCCTCCCACGGACAACAGGTGTCTCCCCGGGTGCCTGACTTAAACAAACCACCTCACCATCAGAATCCTCCTTGTCAATTTCATCCCCAGCGCCAGCAACACCCATATCCTCATCCTGGTGTACTTCAACAGTGACATCTTCAATTTGACTATCAGGAACTGGACTGCGGGTGCTCCTTCCAGCACTTGCAGGGGGCGTGCAAATGGTGGAAGGCGCAAGCTCTTCCCGTCCAGTGTTGGGAAGGTCAGGCATCGCAACCGACACAATTGGACTCTCCTTTGGGTATTTGTGATTTAGAAGAACGCACAGTTCTTTGCTGTGCTTTTGCCGCAAGTCTTTTCTTTTTTCTAGCGAGAGGATGAGTGCTTCCATCCTCATGTGAAGCTGAACCACTAGCCATGAACATAGGCCAGGGCCTCAGCCGTTCCTTGCCACTCCGTGTCGTAAATGGCATATTGGCAAGTTTACGCTTCTCCTCAGACGCTTTTAATTTTGATTTTTGGGTCATTTTTTTACTGATCTTTTGTGTTTTGGATTTTACATGCTCTGTACTATGACATTGGGCATCGGCCTTGGCAGACGACGTTGATGGCATTTCATCGTCTCGGCCATGACTAGTGGCAGCAGCTTCAGCACGAGGTGGAAGTGGATCTTGATCTTTCCCTATTTTTTTAACCTCCACATTTTTGTTCTCCATATTTTGCGCACAACTAAAAGCCACCACAGGTATACAATGTAGATGGATGGATAGTATACTATTATTACTTATACTTATGGACGACGAGTGACGACACAGAGGTAGGTACAGCCGTGGCCTACCGTACTGCTGCTTAGTGCTTATATATATAATATACTGTATAACGGACCTGGTGGACACTGTCAGCAGACTGCTAAACAAACTAATATGAAGAAAGAAAAAAAAAACACAGGTATACAATGTAGATGGATGGATAGTATAGTATTACTTATACTTATGGACGACGAGTGCACTGACGACACAGAGGTAGGTACAGCCGTGGCCTACCGTACTGCTGCTTAGTGCTTATATATATAATATACTGTATAACGGACCTGGTGGACACTGTCAGCAGACTGCTAAACAAACTAGTATGAAGAAAGAAAAAAAAAAACACCACAGGTATACAATGTAGATGGATGGATAGTATTAGTATTACTTATACTTATGGACGACGAGTGCACTGACGACACAGAGGTAGGTACAGCCATGGCCTACCGTACTGCTGCTTAGTGCTTATATGTATATTATACTGTATAACGGACCTGGTGGACACTGTCAGCAGACTGCTAAACAAACTAGTATGAAGAAAGAAAAAAAAAACACCACAGGTATACAATGTAGATGGATGGATAGTATAGTATTAGTTAAACTTATGGACGACGAGTGCACTGACGACACAGAGGTAGGTACAGCCGTGGCCTACCGTACTGCTGCTTAGTGCTTATATATATAATATACTGTATAACGGACCTGCTGAACACTGTCAGCAGACTGCTAAACAAACTAGTATGAAGAAAGAAAAAAAAAACACCACAGTGTTTTTCAGGCAGACAAACGTATACTGGACTGGTGGTCACTGTCAGCAAAACTGTGCACTGTACTCCTGCTATAACTGCTCCCCAGTCCCCACAATTAGGCAGTGTGAGCAGTGCACTCAGCACAGATATATCATGCAGCAGTGCAGCACACTGAGTGAGCACAGATATGGTGGAGACTTTTTTTCAGGCAGAGAAACAAAGGATTAAACTAATCAAAACCCTGCCCTGTACTCCCTAACAGCTGCTCCCCGTCCCCCCAATTATAACTAACTAAGTCACTCTGTGTTCTACTATAACGGAGAGGACGCCAGCCACGTCCTCTCCCTATCAATCTCAATGCACGTGTGAAAATGGCGGCGACGCGCGGCTCCCTTATATAGAATCCGAGTCTCGCGAGAATCCGATAGCGGGATGATGACGTTCGGGCGCGCTCGGGTTAACCGAGCAAGGCGGGAGGATCCGAGTCGCTCGGACCCGTGTAAAAAAAAGGTGAAGTTCGGGCGGGTTCGGATTCCGAGGAACCGAACCCGCTCATCATAATATTTTATGCTTTTATTATCTGTTCAGCACCCTGAGGCCTATTGGAGAGAGCGCTATATAAATAAAATGATCATCATTATATATATTGTATGTCTGTAGGGCTGCCATCAGAAATTGTGGGGCCCGGGACTGACAAAATAGGCAGCCCCCCCCCCCCCCCCCCACACACACACACACACAAACACTGACACTAAAAAAAAAATCTAAAAAGTAAAAAAATAAATAAAAATATATTTAAAAAATATTAAATAAATACATCCTGTGCACATATGGAGCAACACTATATTAATGCCCCTTGCACCATATTAATGCCCCCAATAGCGGTGCCGCTTACACACAAACTGCCCCCAGCAGCAGTGGCGCTTAAACACAAACTGCGCCTGTAGCGATGCTGCTTATACATGCCTCCAATGGTAGCCCCGCTTACACATAATGACCACACACACACACACACCATACCTCCCAACTGTCCCGATTTTCGCGGGACAGTCCCGTTTTTTTGGGTCTGTCCCGCTGTCCCTCCCGCGGGCCGCAGTGGGTGGGGGCAGTTGGGAGGCTCCTGATCACTCACTGATCTGCTCAGTTGAGAGCAGAGCAGCGGTGAATAGACGTGCACAGCGTCTATTCCAGTGAGTTAGAGGGAGAGGGGGCATGCCAGCAGCTCACAGAACGCTGGCCATGCCCCCTCAGTGACGAAAACGGGGGTGTGGCTCGCGATCGCGGGACCTCCCGCGAAGCCATGCCCCCTTCTACATGCCCCCTTTTCGGTCGCGCCAAGATGTCCCTCCTTCGTCTACTTCAATGTTGGGAGGTATACACACACACACACACACACACACACACACACGCGTAGCTACCATAGGTGCAGGCAGTGTAGCTGCTATGGGGCCCAGAGCTGAGAGGGGCCACCTTCCCTGTCACAGTTACATGTGTTATATACAGGGTGTAGCTACCATAGGTGCAGGCAGTGCAGCTGCTATGGGGCCCAGAGCTGAGAGGGGCCACCTTCCCTGTCACAGTTACATGTGTTATATACAGGGTGTAGCTACCATAGGTGCAGGCAGTGTAGCTGCTATGGGGCCCAGAGCTGAGAGGGGCCACCTTCCCTGTCACAGTTACATGTGTTATATACAGGGTGTAGCTACCATAGGTGCAGGGAGTACAGCTGCTATGGGGCCCAGAGCTGAGAGGGGCCACCTTCCCTGTCACAGTTACATGTGTTATATACAGGGTGTAGCTACCATAGGTGCAGGGACTGCAGCTGCTATGGGGCCTGGAGCTGAGAGGGGCCACCTTCCCTGTCACAGTTACATGTGTTATATACAGGGTGTAGCTACCATAGGTGCAGGGAGTGCAGCTGCTATGGGGCCCAGAGCTGAGAGGGGTCACCTTCCCTGTCACAGTTACATGTGTTATATACAGGGTGTAGCTACCATAGGTGCAGGGAGTGCAGCTGCTATGGGGCCCAGAGCTGAGAGGGGTCACCTTCCCTGTCACAGTTACATGTGTTATATACAGGGTGTAGCTACCATAGGTGCAGGGAGTGCAGCTGCTATGGGGCCCAGAGCTGAGAGGGGCCCACCTTCCCTGTCACAGTTACATGTGTTACATACAGGGTGTAGCTACCATAGGTGCAGGGAGTGCAGCTGCTATGGGGCCCAGAGCTGAGAGGGGCCACCTTCCCTGTCACAGTTACATGTGTTATATACATTTTTCGCCATTGGGTGGTACGTAGGGGTCCTTTTTAAACTTTATCCATGGGGCCTGCAATATATCTAGGTGTGCCCCTGGACCTGCTCATTGTAGTGTGGTATAAAATGAACTGGAGAGCATTGTAATGTTATATAATATGAACCGGGTCACTGTAATAAGGCACAATATGAACGGGGAGCACTATATATTATAATGTGAATTGGGGGTACTGTGTGGCATGATGTGTACTGGCAGCTCTGAAATGTGACATAGGGGGAACTTAAGCACTACTGCGATTCATAAAAGACACTAGAGCACTGCTATGGGGCATAACATTAAATAAGGCTCTACTATGGGTCAGACAATGAACCATACTTGCCTACTTTAGAAAACTAGTTTCAGGGAGATTCTAGATGGTATAAGAGTTTGCGCGGTACACCGCCAAGGGAGTATGTCATGCTCCGCCTAAAGGGTGTGTCTAGCTCCACCTGTGGGCAGGTCTATTGCCACTTATTTTTATAACCTTCACTGTTTGGACACAGAGGGGTCAGTGCCACCCTACACACACACCCACAGGTGTCAGTGCCACCCTACACACACATCCACAGGGGTCAGTGCCACCCTACACACACACCCACAGGGGTCAGTGCCACCCTAAACACACAGCCTACACACACACACACACACACACACACACACACACACACACACACACACACACACACACACACACACACACACACATAGAAACAGAATGTGACGGCAAATAAGAACCACTTGGCCCATCTAGTCTGCTCGTGTACACTCACACACTTAAATTAATTGTCTCTCGACAAAAATTAATCCATCAATATAGTGTTGGATTGTGGGAGGAAACCGGAGTACCCGAAGGAAACCCACGTAAGCATGGGGAGAACATACAAACTCCACACAGTTAGGGTCGTGGTTGGAATCAAATCCATGACTTCAGTGCTGTAAGTAATGCTAACCGTTACACCGTCCGTACTGCCCTTACAACATCAGTAATGTCCCAAGCTGGACAGTCTGTGGGCAATTTAATTGTGTCTACCATAAAAAGATACATATGCTGGAACTAGCTTTGTGTGAAGTCTCTAATTCTAGACTACTAAGAACTAGTCCCAATAAATTCAAATCACAACACCAACACTGACCACGTCATATATCACCCTAAAGCTACTGTTAGATGATTAAATGGGATCCGGTTGGAATCCCAACACTGCTAGGGATACTGACATGGATCTAAATACAGGCGCCGGGATCCCAAACAAACTTCTGCCAGCTCTGGGGCATTTGGGGGGCAGGGTTTAGGTTTAGGCTGTGGGGGGTGAGGGGGATAGGGTTAGGCTGCGAGAGAGGGAAGGTTAGGGTTAGGCAGCCTAAATACAGCGTCTTTATAAAGCTATGTTTTGACACACATATAAGTGAACACAAAATGTGCTGACCATTATCACTGTAAAAAACCTTTACACAAACACACCTGGGGACCGGACACTCCTCCTCTTCCTCCAGCCTCTCCCAGCTGTCAGCAGCCTCAATCTTCCAGAGAGGCTCCACGCTGACCCAGCTCCCATCACTGGCTGCGACACTGCAGCCTCGTTTGCCCTTCAGGGGCCCTGGCTCCTAACGCGGATGGGGGCGGGGGAAGAAGGGATCCGCTGCTGCCGCGGGAGAGTGGCGCTGTGTGGTTTCCATGCCTGCACTGTGGGTGGCTCACCGGTCTTGCTCTGCCGGCCGCGTCTGGCCGTCAAGCTCCGCCCCCATATCGTCAAGATTCGCGCATGCGCAGTTTACATTTCAGCGGGACTGGGGAATTCTGGGGGATTCCGGGGGAATGAGTGGCGTTTGCGGGGCAGCGTGAGACTGGACAGTAAAACGGGAGCCTCCCGCATTCTGCGGGAGTGTTGGCAAGTATGCAATGAACTAGGGCACTATTAATGGGCATAAAATGAACAATTGCTGCAGAGAAGTGTCTCTCTAGAAGCATTGGGACGGGGGCCCCTTCAAAATGTTGCTATGGGGCCCACAAAGTTCTGGCTACACCCCTACACACACACACACCCATACCCCCCCCCCCCCCCCCACACACACACACACACCCATACCCCCCCCCCCCCCCCACACACACACACACACACACACACACAAAATCTTTCTCTATCTTAAGCTGGGTACACACTGGCAGATATATCTGCAGTTCAATCGATCTGCAGATATATCTGCAGATGGTGGTTGTTCATACACACAGAAAGATGCACCAATATATCTTAAAGATATATCTGCTGTTAAATCTATCTGCAGCTATATGTGCAGATGGGGATTGTTCATACACACCGAAAGATGCACTAATATATCTGCAGATATATTGGTCATCTGCTGTGTTGCACAGCAGAAGCAATATATCTGTGAAAGACGACATATTGCTTGTACACACCTGCAGAAAAAGATATATTGGGCAACCAACTGATTGGCCAATATATCTGCCAGTGTGTACCCAGCATTACTCTCTCTCCCTCAACTTACCTGTCACAGGCTGGCAGGAGGTTTTGCAGCATTCTCCAGTGACCTGTGGTAGCAGGGTTGATTCTATTTCGGAGTGGGAGAAGGGACCTTCTGACGTATCTAGGGGAGGAGACACGTCACCAGGGGGAGGAGCTACGGGCGAACAGGGTACCCCGAAAAGTACGCTCGCCACGCTTCGGGCTCGGTGGCTCGCTCCGCTCGCCACCTGATTACTAAAGGTAATAGTTGGTGGCGTGGATAGTAGAGGAACTATCCCGCTGGCCTTGCTCCTCCCCCTTGTGTTGTGACTCCTCCCCCAGACGGAAAAGGTCCCTTAGCCCACTTGATTCTAGCATCTACCGTGGCAGCAGCCAGCCTGGTCATGTGTAGCTCCGCCCCCTCCATTCCGGTAGCTCTGCCCCCTTTTCATGCCCGAGTTCTGACACTGTCACAGGAGGGGGAGAGGACGCTGCAAACTTTAATTGAAAACGTCCCTCTCAAAATGGCCACCGCCTCAGAGGAGAGAGTTATTAAAGATACTAGAGGAGCCTCCTCAAGTACCTTTGATAACTGTCTCGTATGAGGTGGTGGCCATTTTGAGAGGGGCGCTTACAATTAATGCTTGCAGCATCCTCTCCCCCTCCTGTGACAGTTAGATCTCGGGCACGAAAAGGAGGCGGAGCAAAGCGGTGGGCGGACAGCGGCATGAGTGGCCTGGGTCCTCACCTCTCTGTTAGAGAGGCCGGGCCCGGGACTACTGTGCCCGCAGTACCCCCCTGATGGCGGGCCTGTATGTCTGCACGCTATCTATGTTACAGACGGTGTATTACCATGATCTCTTCCCTGTGTTACTAACCACAGATTGCATAAAGCGTTATTGCCTGTCAGAGTATCCTCCTGCTGGTCTCTGTAGTTCTCCTTACACCCTCCCTGATAGTGTCCGCGATACACGCATACCATAGCATCATGTTATACAATGCTTCTGGATTGGCTCAGGACACAATTGTTGTAGTGACATTGTTCCTATATCTTTGGGCTTAATTCAGACCTGATCGCATCAGCAAATTTGTTAGCTAGTGGGCAAAACCATGTGCACTGCAGGGGGGACAGATGTAACATGTGCAGAGAGAGTTAGATTTGGGTGGGGTGTGTTCAAAGTGAAATCTAAATTGCAGTGTACTGTAAACATTAAGCAGCCAGTATTTACCCCATACTTGCCTACTTTTGAAAAGTAGTTTCAGGGAGATTGTAGATGTTAGCAGAATGTGTGGCACACCATTGAGTGGGCGTGTCATGTTCCACCCAAGGGGCGTGTCTAGCTCCACCTATGGGCGTATCTATTTCCACTCAGGGGTGTGTCCTGCAGTGGCAGGTGAAAACTAAATTACGAAAAGCAACATACCATCAGAGCAGGTATGTGTATGTGTAGCATACTTCCAGAAGTTGTACAGTCGAAGATGGCAATCATGTATCATGTGATATTCCAGGGCCGGCTCCATGCCTACTAGCACCCTGAGTGAAAAAGCGCTCCTGGAAAAGTGGGCGTGGCCTCGCAACTTCATATTATCAAACAATAAATAAATATATTTTCACACCCCCTCTGCACACACAATTAGCAGCCTTACACATAACAGCCACAGTAGTGTTCCTTACACATAATGTCTCCAGTATAGTGCCAGATACACATGATATGCCCCCCTAGCAGTGCCAAATACACATGATATGCCCCCCTAGCAGTGCCAAATACACATGATATGCCCCCCCAGCAGTGCCAAATACACATGGTATGACCCCCAGCAGTGCCACATAGACATGATATGCCCCCCAGCAATGCCACATAGACATGATATGCCCCCCAGCAGTGCCACATAGACATGATATGCCCCCCAGCAATGCCACATAGACATGATATGCCCCCCAGCAGTGCCACATAGACATGATATGCCCCCCAGCAGTGCCACATAGACATGATATGCCCCCCAGCAGTGCCACATAGACATGATATGCCCCCCAGCAGTGCTACATAGACATAATATGCCCCCCAGCAGTGCTACATAGACATGATATGCCCCCCAGCAGTGCTACATAGACATGAAATGCCCCCCAGCAGTGCTACATAGACATGATATGCCCCCCAGCAGTGCCAGATGCCCCCAGATATGCCCCCCAGCAGTGCCAGATACACATGATATGCCCTCCAGTAGTGCTCGATACACATAATATACCCCCAGCAGTGCCAGACACACGTGATATGCCTCCCAGCAGTGCCACATAGACATGATATGCCTCCCAGCAGTGCCAGATACACATGATATTACCCCCCAGCAGTGCCAGATACACATGATATTACCCCCCAGCAGTGCCAGATACACATGATATTACCCCCCAGCAGTGCCAGATACACATGATATGCCCCCCAGCAGTGCCAAATACACATGATATTACCCCCCAGCAGTGCCAGATACACATGATATGCCCCCCAGCAGTGCCAGATACACATGATATTACCCCCCAGCAGTGCCAGATACACATGATATTACCCCCCAGCAGTGCCAGATACACATGATATGCCCCCCAGCAGTGCCAGATACACATGATATTACCCCCCAGCAGTGCCAGATACACATGATATTACCCCCCAGCAGTGCCAGATACACATGATATACCCCCCAGCAGTGCCGGATACACATGATATACACCCCAGCAGTGCCAGATACACATGATATGCCCCCCAACAGTGCCAGATACACATGATATGCCCCCCAACAGTGCCAGATACACATGATATGCCTCCCAGCAGTGCCAGATACACATGATATTACCCCCCAGCAGTGCCAGATACACATGATATTACCCCCCAGCAGTGCCAGATACACATGATATTACCCCCCAGCAGTGCCAGATACACATGATATGCCCCCCAGCAGTGCCAAATACACATGATATTACCCCCCAGCAGTGCCAGATACACATGATATGCCCCCCAGCAGTGCCAGATACACATGATATTACCCCCCAGCAGTGCCAGATACACATGATATTACCCTCCAGCAGTGCCAGATACACATGATATGCCCCCCAGCAGTGCCAGATACACATGATATTACCCCCCAGCAGTGCCAGATACACATGATATTACCCCCCAGCAGTGCCAGATACACATGATATACCCCCCAGCAGTGCCGGATACACATGATATACACCCCAGCAGTGCCAGATACACATGATATGCCCCCCAACAGTGCCAGATACACATGATATGCCCCCCAACAGTGCCAGATACACATGATATACCCCCAGCAGTGCCAGATACACATGATATACACCCCAGCAGTGCCAGATACACATGATATACCTCCCAGCAGTGCTACATAGACATGATATACACCCCAGCAGTGCCAGATACACATGATATGCCCCCCAACAGTGCCAGATACACATGATATACCCCCCAGCAGTGCCAGATACACATGATATTACCCCCAGCAGTGCCAGATACACATGATATGCCCCCCAGCAGTGCCGGATACACATGATATACACCCCAGCAGTGCCAGATACACATGATATGCCCCCCAACAGTGCCAGATACACATGATATACCCCCCAGCAGTGCCAGATACACATGATATGCCCCCCAGCAGTGCCAAATACACATGATGTGTCCCCCAGCAGTGCCAGATACACATGATATGCCCCCCAACAGTGCCAGATACACATGATATACCCCCCAGCAGTGCCAGATACACATGATATGCCCCCCAGCAGTGCTAAATACACATGATATGCCCCCAGCAGTGCCAGATACACATGATATACACCCCAGCAGTGCCAGATACACATGATATGCCCCCCAACAGTGCCAGATACACATGATATACCCCCCAGCAGTGCCAGATACACATGATATGCCCCCCAGCAGTGCCAAATACACATTATGTGTCCCCCAGCAGTTCCAGATACACATGATGTGCCCCCCAGCAGTGCCAGAAACACATGATATGCCCCCCAGCAGTGCCAGATACACATGATGTGCCCCCCAGCAGTGCCAGAAACACATGATATGCCCCCCAGCAGTGCCAGATACACATGATGTGTCCCCCAGCAGTTCCAGATACACATGATGTGCCCCCCAGCAGTGCCAGAAACACATGATATGTCCCCCAGCAGTGCCAGATACACATGATATGCCCCCCAGCAGTGCCAGATATACATGTCCCCACAGTGCCAAATACATATATACCCCACAGTGCCAGATACATATATTCCCCACAGTGCCAGATAAATATATGCCCCCAGTGCCAGATACACATGTCCCCGCAGAGACAGATATTCCCCCAATGCCAGATACACATGTCCCCACAGTGCCAGATACATATATGCCCCACAGTGCCAGATAAATATATGCCCCCAGTGCCAGATACACATGTCCCCACAGAGACAGATATGCCCCCAATGCCAGATACACATGTCCCCACTGTGCCCCCTCCCCTCCCAAAGTGCTGCTCAATGGTAACCACACTCCACGCTGCTGCTGTTTTTGTTGAGGGTAGGGAGGAGAGCGTAGCGTGCGTCTCAACTGCCCTTCAGTCTCCGGCGGGTGGCGGCGGTGTCTAGCTCTAATTAGGTGCCGGTCCGTGAGCCAATCAAAGATCGCGGTTCGGCAGCCAATCAGGAGCCTTAGCTGCCGGTGCGCGAGCTCTGATTGGCTCATGGCCCGGAGCAGCTTACATGGGGGCTGCTGTGGGATACAGTGGGAGGCAGGCCGCTGGACGGACGCTGCTGCAGGGACCTGGCTCCAGGGCAGGCTCCAATATGGCGGTGAGAGCTTCAGTTGCAGTTTTGCTAAATTAACAACACTGCAACTGGCTAGAATCGCATGCTGGGGTCCGCTCAGCACAGGGCAAGGTCACCGAGCATGCTAATGGCAGCCAGCTAGTCGGGCCACCACCACTTTCTTTGTTGCAGCGTATGACGTCACGCGGCCTCCCCTAAAACGGCCCTGGCCTGTCCCAATTTTCACTGTAACGCCTGCTTGCGCACATGCAGAATGGGCCCTGCGATGGAAACCAGGAAGATGCGATCGCATCTCAGGTGCAGTGGCTAATGAATAAGTCCCTATGTACACAAAAAGAGTTAAGGCCCCTACACACTGGCCGATATATATCGCGGGACCGTCGGCCAGTGTGTACGGGCGATACGTCTATGAACTCCGTCGTTCACAGACGTATCGCGTCGGCCCCGCAGCACAGCCGATGGCCAATATATCTACTGATATATTGGCGCGTCGCTGTGTGTGTACGGACGACCAGCCGGCCACCCGTACACATGCTGTGGCGGCCGGCGGTGATTGACAGCTGAACTGGGCGGGCGTGTGTACACGCCCGCCCAGTTCATGACGTCAGTCCCCGACGGATCGGGCAGTGTGTATACTCAACACACTGCCCGATCCGTCCATAGATATATCTGCAGATATATCTATCAGTGTATACCCACCATTACAGTATGCTAAAAATTATATATATATATATTTTATTAATTCATATGGAAAACTCGGTATCTGTTTAGTTGGTCGACAATGTTAAGGTCAACAGTCATTAGGTCAACCACTATTGGTGACACATGACAGGTCGACACATGAAAAGGCTTTTTTTTTTTTTCAATTAGATTTTTTACTTTTTCATACTTTACCATCCATGTGGACTGCGATTGGGAACAGTAACCTGTGCCGAGCGCAGCGGTAGCAGAGCGAGGCACCTTGCCCGCAGAAGGGGACGCGGTGCACTAATTGGGGTTCCTGGTCATGTTACGGAAAAAATTACACCAAAAATAGTTCAAAAATTCATGTTGACATTTCCATAAAATACCATCCACGTCATGACGTCGCCCGTGAAGACCCGCCCCTTGCTTTCCAAGCTCGCGGAAAAAAACGAACTGCGGTGCACGAGTACGGAATGCCAGGGACGGGACTGCACAGGCGACATCACAGCCCACCCTAGCCATCATGCAGTTTCATGATGCAGTTTAAATTAATTAACTTACACTTTAATGATAATAATAGTATATACTACCATAGGGGTGAGAGAGAGACCACCACTCTGCTCCTGCCTCTACCTGATGCTAGTGACCGTCAATTTTTTACCTTATGCGGCCACCGCTACCCAGCCAGAAACCCGCAGTGGCCGGTATTTAAGTGACTCATGCAGGCCCCACCTCTAGCATTCAGGACTCGCATAAATGCAATCTGCGCATGCGCGAGTCCGTAATGACAAGCGGCGGGGCCAGCACCGTGATGTCATTAGGGGGATGTCCTTTATTTAAATGCGGGCTTCTGCTCCCCCACATTCCTGCCCGCTTTCACTCATTTCAATATGATGCCGCCCTTATAATGATGTCGTCCGTGCAGGCCCCACCCCCAGCATTCAGGACTCGCAAAAATGCAACCTGCGCCTGCACGAGTCTGGAATGCTGGGGGCGTGGCCTGCACGGACGACGTCACAATAAGGGTGGCATCTTATTCAGGTGAAACCAGAGGACGGGTATGTGGGGAGCAGAGGCCGGCATTTAAAAAAAGTCAAGAACACCTCATGACGAAATGAGGGAATCTGAAAATCTACTTAATGACGTCGCGGTGCAGGCTCCGCCCCCTGTCATTCCGGATCGCGCATGCGCAGACCGCATTTTTGGCGGTCAGTACTGAAAAACTGGGAAGACCCGGAGGTTTAGCGGGGCAGCGGTAGGGTCAGGTAAAAAACGGGAGCCTCCCGCGGAATGCGGGAGGGTAGGCAACCCTGATTTACCCTGCACAGAAACAATATAATCCACCCAAATCTAACTCTCTCTGCACATGTTACATCTGCCCCGCCTGCAGTGCTCATGGTTTTACCCAATTGCTATCAAATTTGCTACTGCGATCAGGTCTGAATTAGGCCCTTAGTTGTATTCATAAGTGGAATCAAGGAGTTTGCGTGGAGCGCACAGTATGTGTATCCTGTTCAAGGGGGCTGCTGGTATCTGGAGAGTTGTCCAGACTCTAGGGCTAGTGTTATCGTACAGGTTTTGGATACCTGCGCTCACCCTCCATTTGGTGTTTGTATGTGAGAAATGATGTATCTCTATGATCTGTAAATACCTTTATAAGTCACAATGCTTAGTATAACAGATGGTACAATAATTCATATATAATTGATGATATTGTGATTACACATAAATGCCCTTATAGTAACATGCATATTGTGTGAACATCCGATGTATAGGGAAATTAAACACAAGATGAAATAAAATATGGTATTGCCGGCTTGATGAATATCCTAAAAAAAAAAAAAAAAAAAAAGTCTTGTGAGAAAAGGAGTGTCTTTGTTCCAGATATATAGGAGTAAGTCTTTATCTGCAGGGATTTCCTTTCCCCTCAGTGTGAGTCTAAGCAGTGTGCCCAGAGGCGGTTCTTTTGTCAATAATTGATCGTAGGTGGAGGTCGTGTTCTGGGAGGCCGGCGTCCCGGCCTGCCAGGTGCAACTTACCCTCACGATGTGATGTTTAGTTCTCTTTGTTCACTCTGTGGTGAGTGATGATGTGGCCACTTGTGCTGTTTCCGCTGTATCCGTCCCCGGTGGTGCTCCTCAGCAGACAGGGCTGGAAGCCTTCCTGGCTCTGCTGCTAGGCTGCCGGGTCCCGCCGGAAGCCGCACTGAACTTTTTTATTTATTTATTTTTCTAGGATATTCATCAAGCGGCAATACCATATTTTATTTCATCTTGTGTTTAATTTCCCTATACATCGGATGTTCACACAATATGCATGTTACTATAAGGGCATTTATGTGTAATCACAATATCATCAATTATATATGAATTATTGCACCATCTGTTATACTAAGCATTGTGACTTATAAAGGTATTTACAGATCATAGAGATACATCATTTCTCATGTATTCATAAGAAACACATAATAATAACAACAGTCATTACTGCCTGAGAACACCCCACAGCTCTTCATCTTGTGTTAGCCGGATAATGCACAACTTGGTCCTCCCCAGCGATCAGCAAAGGATCCCGACCAGCGGACACTATGGATCAGCGCCTCGTCTCCTGCATGGGATAAGGTAACAGGCTCCTCCCTTCGGGGATGGCGGTGTGTGTGATACAGAAGTCTGCGCTCTATCCAGTAGTCACTGACTGACATAAGTCATTGACAATGAAGTCATGTGTCTGGCTGAGGCCATATCCCAGGGCAACAAGACACCAATACAGTACCTCATAGGGGGACATACTCAGTCTTCCTCTAGGGCTGATCTCATAGACTACTGTACTGCGCCCAGTGCTCCGGGCCAGGCTAGTCCTGTTTCTTTACATATAATGCTACCACTGTATCTCTATCATGAGCAATACTCTCACAGGAGATAAGCTGTCAGGACCCCAATAACTTCACCCGTAGCCGTCACCTTTCCCATAATGCACAGCTGTGGTGTGTAACCTACAGGACTGTCCTCACTAAGGTCACTGGTGGTCATCATACTACCACATCCATTCACTGGGGTATATTTACTAAGGTGGGAGTTTTTTTTTAGAAGTGGAGATGTTGCCCACAGCAACCAATCAGATTCCACTTAACATTTATCTAGTTGCTTCTAGAAGATAATAGCTGGAATCTGATTGGTTGCTATGGGCAACATCTCCACTTCGAAAAAACTCACACATTAGTAAGTATATCCCATTGTGAGAAGCAAAGAGGGGAGGCAGTGCTGTGTGGGAGTGACCAGTGCCATATGGGTGTGGCCAGTACCATGTTGGTGTGACTAGTGATGTGTAGGTGTGGCCAGTGCCATGTGGGTGTGGTCAATGCTATATGGGTGTGGCCAGTGATATGTGGGTGTGGCAAGTACCATGTGGGCGTGACTAGTGATGTATGGGTGTGACTGGTGCCATGTGGGTGTGGCCAGTACAATGTGGGTGTGGTCAGTGCTGTGTGGATTTAGCCCGTGTAGGGTGGGTGTGGCCAGTGTCATGCGGGCATGTAGTCCTCCTACTCTATCACCTCCAATGTCTCCCCAAATACGTAAAAGTGGAGAAATTGCATCATTTAGGAGGAGAGTAGAAATTCAGGTTTATTACAATATATAGATGTCTGGATGTGACTGTAGCGTCCTGTCAGCGGGAGACGGTCTCTGTGTGGTGCCAGCCTCATGTGCTGGGGCTCTGCAGGAAGTCACCATATGGGTTTATGTATAGTGTATAATCAGGCCTCCTTAGATGTCCCTCTGACCTCCCCACATGCCATCAGACCTACTCACCTGCCCCCTGTAATGGTCTCCAGATGATAGATCATCAGTGTATAGGCCAACAGTCAATAGATCGACGCCATAAGGTCAACATGCATTAGGTCAATAGGTACAAAAGGTCAACAGATGAAAGGTCAACAGTGCTTAGGGTACACAGGTACAAATGTTTGACAGGTTAAAAAGGTCGACATCAGTTGCAAACACAGGATTTCTTGAGGGGGGTTTCCAAATGCAGTCCACAATCTCCCACTCTGCGGAACATTGGAGCGTGTGCGGATGTCTGGAAGAGCGGAACACAGGGTTGGACTGGCCCACAGGGGAACAGGGGGGAAACCCCCTTTGGGCCCCACTGCCTTGGGGCTCCGCCTCCTCCTTTAGGGACCAGGTTACAGACTGTGCATTTGAATTATACATTATACATATGTTACCTTATACTGCACAAGACTATGGTGTATTCTCTACAGTGCATTATACATTATACATATTTTACATTATACTGTACAGGACTATGGTGTATTCTCTATAGTGCATTATACATTATACATATGTTACATTATACTGCACAGGACTATGGTGTATTCTCTACAGTGCATTATACATTATACATGTGTTACCTTATACTGCACAGGACTATGGTGTATTCTCTACAGTGCATTATACATTATACATATGTTACATTATACTGCACAGGACTATGGTGTATTCTCTACAGTGCATTATACATTATACATATGTTACCTTATACTGCACAAGACTATGGTGTATTCTCTACAGTGCATTATACATTATACATATGTTACCTTATACTGCACAAGACTATGGTGTATTCTCTACAGTGCATTATACATATGTTACATTATACTGCACAGGACTATGGTGTATTCTCTACAGTGCATTATACATTATACATATTTTACATTATACTGTACAGGACTATGGTGTATTCTCTATAGTGCATTATACATTATACATATGTTACATTATACTGCACAGGACTATGGTGTATTCTCTACAGTGCATTATACATTATACATATGTTACATTATACTGCACAGGACTATGGTGTATTCTCTACAGTGCATTATACATTATACATGTGTTACCTTATACTGCACAGTACTATGGTGTATTCTCTACAGTGCATTATACATTATACATATGTTACCTTATACTGCACAGGACTATGGTGTATTCTCTACAGTGCATTATACATTATACATATGTTACATTATACTGCACAGGACTATGGTGTATTCTCTACAGTGCATTATACATTATACATAGGTTACCTTATACTGCACAAGACTATGGTGTATTCTCTACAGTGCATTATACATTATACATATGTTACATTATACTGCACAGGACTATGGTGTATTCTCTACAGTGCATTATACATTATACATATGTTACCTTATACTGCACAAGACTATGGTGTATTCTCTACAGTGCATTATACATTATACATATGTTACCTTATACTGCACAAGACTATGGTGTATTCTCTACAGTGCATTATACATATGTTACATTATACTGCACAGGACTATGGTGTATTCTCTACAGTGCATTATACATTATACATATGTTACATTATACTGCACAGGACTATGGGGTATTCTCTACAGTGCATTATACATTATACATATGTTACCTTATACTGCACAGGACTATGGTGTATTCTCTACAGTGCATTATACATTATACATATGTTACATTATACTGCACAAGACTATGGTGTATTCTCTACAGTGCATTATACATTATACATATGTTACCTTATACTGCACAGGACTATGGTGTATTCTCTACAGTGCAGTTATCAATCTGGTACATTATCATGCATGCACTGGCAGTGTTTACTGTATACATTTATCATGGGGCCCAGACCATGCGCTCTCTAATGGTTAGACTAGCCTCTGTGGCAGCTGGTCACACCCCCTCTGAAGGCTGGCCACACCCCTTAAACATGGCCCCCTACAGATTAATCATCATGCCCCAGTCCGACACTAGCGGTAGAAGAACCTAGTAATGACCCTGGACATTAATGTAAACATTGGTCTTTTTATACAGTGTGTACTGTATGGAATACAGCATTAATATTTAACACTATCGATAGTCTATAATATAGGCTGTATCAAACATTTAAATAATATAAATAAGTGGTCAGAAAAAGGTTAAACATACCATAATAAATAATTACACAAACATAATAGAACCAGTACTGCACTTTTAAAACTCACATTCTCCCACCTCATGGTAATGCTCCTGTCTCTTCTTTCTGGTAGCTACTCTCTGGTCCAGTGCACTGATTGAGGGCTCACATCCACACACACAGCAAACTTAGTAGAAGAAGCTGCTACCACTGGGCATGTGCAGCAGCTCTGCACTTAAACTGCATGATGTTTCGGCAGCTCTAGTAATCTAATCATATTATATACCATTGCTATTGTCATAATTTGAGCCATTTGCCAAGAGGAGGGGGTTTCCAGGCAACCAGAACCCCCCCCCCCCCCCCCCCCTGCGTTTGCCTACGGACATGACAACAGTCGACACACATATGGTCCACATGTTTTTTGGGTTACAAAATTTTCTTGATTTACTATCCACGTGGACTATGATTGGGAATAGTAAGCTTGCCCAAAGCGTAGCAGACGAAACCGAACCTGCTATGTTACACGTTTCTAGAGATGGTGATCACATGTGATGAAACATACAAGATTTCACCCAAATAACTGAAAAGACGTGTGTCGACCATTTTTGTGTCAACTATTGTAACATCAACCTTTTGACCATGTCATCCTTTAGATAGCTGACCATCCTTACAGACACCCCACCCCCTGTACCAGCTTAGAGTGTGTAGTATGTAAGAGCATTACTGACAAGGCCTGCAGTCAGGGCCTGGCCTGCATATGTTATGGCAGTATATACGGATGTCATTTCAAGGATGCAGGTAGAACAGGAAATTGAACTAGATTTGGACTTTGGACAACTCTAGAATCTCAAATGATACAAGTTTCACACACACACTGCTGCTCAGGATCATCATGTGGCCTCTCCTCACCTCTGCCATGAGAACATCAGGACCAGTCCTACCACCCCTCCAGCTAAGAACATCAGGACCAGGCTTATCACCTCTCCAGCTAAGAACATCAGGACCAGGCCTACCACCCCTCCAGCTAAGAACATCAGGACCAGGCCTACCACCCCTCCGGCTGAGAACACCAGGATAAGGCCTACCACCCCTCAGCAGAGAACACCAGGATCAGGCCTACCACCCCTCTGGCTGAGAACACCAGGACCAGTCCTACCATCCCTCCAGCTGAGAACACCGGGATCAGGCCTACCATCCCTCTGGTTGAGAACATCCGGACCATGCCTACCACCCCTCAGCTGTGAACACCAGGATAAGGCCTACCACCCCTCCGGCTGAGAACACCAGGACCAGGCCTACCACCCCTCAGCTGAGAACACCAGCACCAGGCCTACCAACCCTCAGCTGAGAACACCAGGATCAGGCCTACCACCCCTCCGGCTGAGAACATCAGGACCAGGCCTACCACCCCTCAGCTGAGAACACCAGGATCAGGCCTACCACCCCTCCGGCTGAGAACACTGGGACCAGTCCTACCACCCCTCCGGCTGAGAACATCAGGACCAGGCCTACCACCCCTCAGCTGAGAACACCAGGATCAGGCCTACCACCCCTCCGGCTGAGAACATCAGGACCAGGCCTACCACCCCTCAGCTGTGAACACCAGGATAAGGCCTACCACCCCTCCGGCTGAGAACACCAGGATCAAATATAACCCTAATAATATGTCCTCGAGTTCTAATACTTCTCTTCCTTTCAGGAGGGAAACATTCTTCAAATGAAGAGAAGTATTAGAACTCGAGGACATACACTGAGACTTGAGGGGGGGAGGTTCAGGGGAAATTTAAGGAAAAATTACTTCACAGAAAGGGTAGTGGATAAATGGAATAGCCTCCCATCAGAGGTGGTAGAGGCTAATACTGTAGAGCAATTTAAACATGCTTGGGATAGGCATATGAATATCCTTACAAAGAATTAAGGTTCAAAAAGGGTTGAGATTGCCTAAAGGATAAAAAAAAGGGGCAGACTAGATGGGCCAAGTGGTTCTTATCTGCCATCAAATTCTAGGTTTCTATGTTTAATATTAGGGTAAAATATCGGGCACAAATAATACAAAAATTAATGATAAATCGATAAAATTGCCAACACTACTGGAGTAATTAGTATGCAGCTCCCATATGATAATCTGCGGTTATCAAAAACACACTAGAAATTGATAATGAAAAGAGAGCGCAATAACAACATAATAAATAAATGTATATATATCACATTCATTAAATGTACATAATAAAACACCACGCTTGATAACCAATAAAAATGGTCTGGTAAAAGATCAGTTGGTAAGGGGTAATGAGTTGCCGTCCCGCTGATGGTTAAAAGGAGAATATGTTTAAACGGAAGATTTTCCAGCTGGCCAGCTTCTTTCAAAAAAACACACTTAGCAGTTCCTTAGATGTACAATTTCAAAGGCTCCATATAGAACGCCTAGCCCCAGAGTGCACCTCTCACCGGAGAATATGATCTCACCGCTGATGTTGAACCAGAGCTTGGGGTGAATCTGGAGACCCATGTGTGTATTTAACCGTTAGATTAACGTATTTCAGCACACGCTCTCATAGCTGGGGGATCGCCGGTGCTCACGGATGTCCGCGGTTCGGATAGAGGAGGTGGGCGCCGCTCTCAGAGCTGTGTGCAGGAGCCGTGCAGTAAATAGGAACTTAGCTGTGATAGTTGCATCCTCAATTTAGCGTCCTGCAATTACCCCAGAGAATCCTTGACGCGTTTCTCCGCTACTGTAGACATGCGGTTTCATCAGAAGGGAATTCCAAGTGTCTAGAGTGTCCACAATTTAAGCAAAAGGCCTCCAATAGGGTTGGAAGTCTAAATTGGGGATTAAATAAAGCACTGCATAACCAGAATAAATGAAAAATGTTTATTCACATAATGTGATATACATAAAACAATACTTAATGACACACACACACACACACACACACACACACACGCACGGCCAGTATTAAGATAATGAAAAAAATGTTTTTTTTAAATAAACCCATATAGAATAGTAGATCACAAAATGACCACCATTTCAAACATATATGTAACACTGCTATAACGTATTGTTAGACAGCCCGGTACATCACAAATTGCCCCTTATTACTGAGTTTCATCAATCACTCTATAGCACAGGTTCTCAAACTCGGTCCTCAGGACCCCACACAGTGCATGTTTTGCAGGTAACCCAGCAGGTGCACAGGTGTATTAATTGCTCACTTACACATTTTAAAAGGCCCACAGGTCGAGCTCATTATTTCATTTGTGATTCTGTGAGGAGACCTGCAAAACATGCACTGTTTGGGGTCCTGAGGACCGAGTTTGAGAACCTCTGCTCTATAGCCATAGAGGCAATTAAATGAAAGACTTTCAACAACATATAATGTCCAATGATCTGTCAAAAGCTATGTCCATAGGTGTCAAAACGGAAACTTTAGCACATATGCGTCCATATGTGTGTTGATTAGTAAGTTAGTTTAGCAAGCAGTGTCCATAACCTAGGTTATATTAGCATCAGGTTAGTAGATTTAGTTCTGATCCAATCAGGATTATGTATGTGCATACAACCACACTGAGATAGTACCCTCAAGCTCAGGGTCTAATATTCTGTCCTGGACAATGATTACGGAGTGGGCTTTATTATCAAGGGGTCTCACCAACCAGCTGATAGCATTCTGTGTCAGGATTTCCCCCAATCAGCTCCTCCTTAGAGTCCCGCCACACCTCAGATCCGTTAGATATGTTGTCCTACAGAAAGATGCAGTGCCAGGTCTGTGTGTATTGAACCTCAACGCGTTTCCCCGCCTATCCAATCAGCGGCTTCCTCCGGAGAAAAGTTTATAGACTGCTCCGGTTAGCCTGTTTAAATAGCACACAAGCCGTCTGTTTCCAGGTGCCACTGGAGCGCGCACGTGCACTTCATGCGTATCACATGCGTTCCATATTCCGGACCTCTATTGGTCTATAGTTAAATCGGTACAGGACTACCTCATACGTGCTGATAATGCACCCGCCCCTCTATGTAAATCGTCTCCATTGCCCGATCACCATGGCAACCCAGAGAAAAACATTTTCAAATATACACAGCAGAATAAAACAATACAATAAAAGGAAAAGATATCAAATGTGCCACCTGACCACATATTTAGTCACCCCAAATATGTGGTCAGGTGGCACACTGTAGATTGTTAATGAATATAAAATATAAGATCTATTATATAATCTATTGAATAAGTTTCATGTGACATTTTGCATTGTAGTATAGGGAATATTCTGACACATGTGTACATATAGGATGATTTACATATATTATGTGATGTTAGCGGGCCTAAAATTGTAGCTCGTTTTATGATATTTATTTGATATCTTATCCTTTTATTGTATTGTTTTATTCTGCTGTGTATATTTGAAAATGTTTTTCTCCAGGTTGCCATGGTGATCGGGCAAAAAGGGGGCATGGCCTATAAAAATGGGGCGTGGCTTCACGGGAGGACCTGCGATCGCGAGCCACGCCCCGTTTTCGTCACTGATGGGGCATGCCCAGCGCTCTGTGAGCAGCTGGCATGCTCCCTCTGACTCCACTGAGTAGACGCTGTGCGCATGCGCACAGCGTCTATTCACCGCTGCTCTGCTAAGCAGAGCAGCGATTGACAGAGCCTCCCAACTGACCTTCCCCCCCCCACCGCGGGACACTGTGGCCCGCGGGTGGGACAGCGGGACAGTACCCAAAAAACGGGACTGTCCCGCGAAAATCGGGACAGTTGGGTGGTATGCTACCACTGGTCTGATGCAGCACAACAGGTTGTTGTTATAAGTAGTGATGAGCGGGTTCGGTTCCTCGGAAGCCGAACCCCCCCGAACTTCACCCATTTTACACGGATCCGAGGCATACTCGGATTCTCCCGTATGGCTCGGTTAACCCGAGCGCGCCCGATCGTCATCCCGCTGTCGGATTCTCGCGAGATTCGGATTCTATATAAGGAGCCACGCGTCGCCGCCATTTTCACTCGTGCATTGGAAATTTTAGGGAGAGGACGTGGCTGGCGTCCTCTCCGTTTATTAATGTTGCTGCAAATATTTGTGCTTATTGCTTAATTGTGGGGACTGGGGAGCAGCTGTATTATATAGGAGGTGTACAGTGCAGAGTTTTGCTGACCAGTGACTACCAGTTTTATCCGTTCTCTGCCTGAAAAACGCTCCATATCTGTGCTCAGTGTGCTGCATATATCTGTGCTCACACTGCTTTATTGTGGGGACTGGGGACCAGCAGTATTATATAGGAGGAGTACAGTGCAGAGTTTTGCTGACCAGTGACCACAAGTATTATACGTTGTCTGCCTGAAAAACGCTCCATATCTGTGCTCAGTGTGCTGCATATATCTGTGCTCACACTGCTTTATTGTGGGGACTGGGGACCAGCAGTATTATATAGGAGGAGTACAGTGCAGAGTTTTGCTGACAGTGACCACCAGTATATATAGCAGTACGGTACGGAAGGCCACTGCTCTACCTACCTCTGTGTCGTCAAGTATACTATCCATCCAGATTCTATACCTGTGGTGCATTTTAGTTTTGCAGTTTGCTGACAGTGACCACCAGTATATATAGCAGTACGGTACGGAAGGCCACTGCTCTACCTACCTCTGTGTCGTCAAGTATACTATCCATCTAGATTCTATACCTGTGGTGCATTTTAGTTTTGCAGTTTGCTGACAGTGACCACCAGTATATATAGCAGTACGGTACGGAAGGCCACTGCTCTATGCTCTACCTACCTCTGTGTCGTCAAGTATACTATCCATCTAGATTCTATACCTGTGGTGCATTTTAGTTTTGCAGTTTGCTGACAGTGACCACCAGTATATATAGCAGTACGGTCCGGAAGGCCACTGCTCTACCTACCTCTGTGTCGTCAAGTATACTATCCATCCATACCTGTGGTGCATTTCAGTTGTGCGCAGTATATATAGTAGTAGGCCATTGCTATTGATACTGGCATATAATTCCACACATTAAAAAATGGAGAACAAAAATGTGGAGGTTAAAATAGGGAAAGATCAAGATCCACTTCCACCTCGTGCTGAAGCTGCTGCCACTAGTCATGGCCGAGACGATTAAATGCCATCAACGTCGTCTGCCAAGGCCGATGCCCAATGTCATAGTAGAGAGCATGTAAAATCCAAAAAACAAAAGTTCAGTAAAATGACCCAAAAATCTAAATTGAAAGCGTCTGATGAGAAGCGTAAACTTGCCAATATGCCATTTACGACACGGAGTGGCAAGGAACGGCTGAGGCCCTGGCCTATGTTCATGGCTAGTGGTTCAGATTCACATGAGGATGGAAGCACTCATCCTCTCGCTAGAAAAATGAAAAGACTTAAGCTGGCAAAAGCACAGCAAAGAACTGTGCGTTCTTCTAAATCACAAATCCCCAAGGAGAGTCCAATTGTGTCGGTTGCGATGCCTGACCTTCCCAACACTGGACGGGAAGAGCTTGCGCCTTCCACCATTTGCACGCCCCCTGCAAGTGCTGGAAGGAGCGCCCGCAGTCCAGTTCCTGATAGTCAAATTGAAGATGTCACTGTTGAAGTACACCAGGATGAGGATATGGGTGTTGCTGGCGCTGGGGAGGAAATTGACAAGGAGGATTCTGATGGTGAGGTGGTTTGTTTAAGTCAGGCACCCGGGGAGACACCTGACCAGGCCATTGACATGCCTGGTCAAAATACAAAAAAATCACCTCTTCGGTGTGGAATTATTTCAACACAAATGCGGACAACAGGTGTCAAGCCGTGTGTTGCCTTTGTCAAGCTGTAATAAGTAGGGGTAAGGACGTTAACCACCTAGGAACATCCTACCTTATACGTCACCTGGACCGCATTCATCAGAAGTCAGTGACAAGTTCAAAAACTTTGGATGACAGCGGAAGCAGTCCACTGACCACTAAATCCCTTCCTTGTAACCAAGCTCCTGCAAACCACACCACCAACTCCCTCAGTGTCAATTTCCACCTTACACAGGAAAGCCAATAGTCCTGCAGGCCATGTCACTGGCAAGTCTGACGAGTCCTCTCCTGCCTGGGATTCCTCCGATGCATCCTTGAGTGTAACGCCTACTGCTGCTGGTGCTGCTGTTGTTGCTGCTGGGAGTCGATCGTCATCCCAGAGGGGAAGTCGGAAGACCACTTGTACTACTTCCAGTAAGCAATTGACTGTCCAACAGTCCTTTGCGAGGAAGATGAAATATCACAGCAGTCATCCTGCTGCAAAGCGGATAACTCAGGTCTTGTCAGCCTGGGTGGTGAGAAACGTGTGTCCGGTATCCACCGTTAATTCACAGGCAACTAGAGACTTGATTGAGGTACTGTGTCCCCGGTACCAAAAACCACCTAGGTTCCATTTCTCTAGGCAGGCGATACCGAATATGTACACAGACGTCAGAAAAAGAGTCACCAGTGTCCTAAAAAATGCAGTTGTACCCAATGTCCACTTAACCACGGACATGTGGACAAGTGGAGCAGGGCAGACTCAGAACTATATGACTGTGACAGCCCACTGGGTAGATGTATTGCCTCCCGCAGCAAGAACAGCAGCGGCGGCACCAGTAGCAGCATCTCGCAAATGCCAACTCGTTCCTAGGCAGGCTACGCTTTGTATCACCGCTTTCCATAAGAGGCACACAGCTGACAACCTCTTACGGAAACTGAGGAACATCATCGCAGAATGGCTTACCCCAATTGAACTCTCCTGGGGATTTGTGACATCGGACAACGCCACAAATATTGTGCGTGCACTACATCTGGGCAAATTCCAGCACGTCCCATGTTTTGCACATACATTGAATTTGGTGGTGCAGAATTATTTAAAAAACGACAGGGGCGTGCAAGAGATGCTGTCGGTGGCCCGAAGAATTGCGGGCCACTTTCGGCATTCAGCCACCGCGTGCCGAAGACTGGAGCACCAGCAAACAGTCCTGAACCTGCCCTGCCATCATCTGAAACAAGAGGTGGTAACGAGGTGGAATTCAACCCTCTATATGCTTCAGAGGATGGAGGAGCAGCAAAAGGCCATTCAAGCCTATACATCTGCCCACGATATAGGCAAAGGAGGGGGAATGCACCTGACTCAAGCGCAGTGGAGAATGATTTCAACGTTGTGCAAGGTTCTGCAACCCTTTGAACTTGCCACACGTGAAGTCAGTTCAGACACTGCCAGCCTGAGTCAGGTCATTCCCCTCATCAGGCTTTTGCAGAAGAAGCTGGAGACATTGAAGGAGGAGCTAAAACAGAGCGATTCCGCTAGGCAATTGGGACTTGTGGATGGAGCCCTTAATTCGCTTAACCAGGATTCACGGGTGGTCAATCTGTTGAAATCAGAGCACTACATTTTGGCCACCGTGCTCGATCCTAGATTTAAAACCGACGTTGTATCTCTCTTTCCAGCAGACACAAGTCTGCAGAGGTTCAAAGACCTGCTGGTGAGAAAATTGTCAAGTCAAGCGGAACGTGACCCGTCAACAGCTCCTCCTTCACATTCTCCCGCAACTGGGGGTGCGAGGAAAAGGCTAAGAATTCCGAGCCCACCCGCTGGCGGTGATGCAGAGCAGTCTGGAGCGAGTGCTGACATCTGGTCCGGACTGAAGGACCTGCCAACGATTACTGACATGTCGTCTACTGTCACTGCATATGATTCTGTCACCATTGAAAGAATGGTGGAGGATTATATGAGTGACCGCATCTAAGTAGGCACGTCAGACAGTCCGTACGTATACTGGCAGGAAAAAGAGGCAATTTGGAGGCCCTTGCACAAACTGGCTTTATTCTACCTAAGTTGCCCTCCCTCCAGTGTGTACTCCGAAAGAGTGTTTAGTGCAGCCGCTCACCTTGTCAGCAATCGGCGTACGAGGTTACTTCCAGAAAATGTGGAGAAGATGATGTTCATCAAAATGAATTATAATCAATTCCTCCATGGAGACATTCACCAGCAATTGCCTCCAGAAAGTACACAGGGATCTGAGATGGTGGATTCCAGTGGGGACGAATTAATAATCTGTGAGGAGGGGGATGTACACAGTGAAAGGGGTGAGGAATCGGAGGAGGATGATGAGGTGGACATCCTGCCTCTGTAGAGCCAGTTTGTGCAAGGAGAGATTGATTGCTTCTTTTTGGTGGGGGCCCAAACCAACCAGTCATTTCAGTCACAGTCATGTGGCAGACCCTGTCGCTGAAATGATGGGTTCGTTAAAGTGTGCATGTCCTGTTTATACAACATAAGGGTGGGTGGGAGGGCCCAAGGACAATTCCATCTTGCACCTCTTTTTTCTTTCATTTTTCTTTGCATCATGTGCTGTTTGGGGACTATTTTTTAAGTGCCATCCTGTCTGACACTGCAGTGCCACTCCTAGATGGGCCAGGTGTTTGTGTCGGCCACTTGTGTCGCTTAGCTTAGTCACACAGCGACCTTGGTGCGCCTCTTTTTTTCTTTGCATCATGTGCTGTTTGGGGACAATTTTTTTGAAGTGCCATCCTGTCTGACACTGCAGTGCCACTCCTAGATGGGACAGGTGTTTGTGTCGGCCACTTGTGTCGCTTAGCTTAGTCACACAGCGACCTTGGTGCGCCTCTTTTTTTTCTTTGCATCATGTGCTGTTTGGGGACAATTTTTTTGAAGTGCCATCCTGTCTGACACTGCAGTGCCACTCCTAGATGGGCCAGGTGTTTGCGTTGGCCACTTGTGTCGCTTAGCTTAGCCATCCAGCGACCTCGGTGCAAATTTTAGGACTAAAAATAATACTGTGAGGTGTTCAGAATAGACTGAAAATTAGTGTAAATTATGGTTATTGAGGTTAATAATACTATGGGATCAAAATGACCCCCAAATTGTATGATTTAAGCTGTTTTTGAGGGTTTTTTGTAAAAAAACACCCGAATCCAAAACACACCCGAATCCGACAAAAAATTTTCAGGGAGGTTTTGGCAAAATGCGTCCGAATCCAAAACACGGCCGCGGAACCGAATCCAAAACCAAAACACAAAACCCGAAAAATTTCCGGTGCACATCTCTAGTTATAAGTATTATACTGTAGAAGTGGACATATAGCAGCAGCGTATATCGTCACTGGAATGACTGATGAGACAGGACACTACCACTGGTCTGATGCAGCACAACAGGTTGTTGTTATAAGTATTATACTGCAGAAGTGGACATATAGCAGCAGCGTATATCGTCACTGGAATGACTGATGAGACAGGACAGTACCACTGGTCTGCACCACTTTATACAGCTACACTGGATATGTGGCAGCAGAGGACACCAACACTGTGACTGGCTGGACTGATGCAGCACAGTACACTGACTACACTGGTAAGGGGTAGAGACCGACCTGCCTGCGTCCCTCTAAATCGGCTATGACCCCCCCCCCATGAATAGACGACTCGGAGGCAGGATTTTGGATGAATAATCTGGCCACAGCTTTATTTTTTTTTACCTCGTTACCTATGTTGCAGGGCACCAAAAAATAAGCAGTGGGCAAGGCAAGCTTTCGTTATCCCCCTTATTATTTCCCGGGGGGTGTGCCCGCCTACCCGGTAGGCGCCCCAGCCACACCCCTCTAGGGAAACCCGCCCCCTGTGGCGCATCTCACGCTCGCTTGGCACGCCGCCCACATGGCCCAACCGTCCAAAGCTGGTGCCGAGCGTGCGGCCATTTTCCGAGGGTGAGTCTGCAAACCTCGGCTGGTTCCCCCTTTACCTATGCCTTGCGCGCTGCTTGTTTCCGCCGCCCGCCAACTGTGACAACAATTTGACATTTAATGGATTGACAATCCGTACCTAATATTGCAAAGCACACTTACACCTTAAAAACAACACACAGCAAACAAAGGTATACACACATATATAATATATATATATATATATATATTTATTTTTTTTCTGCACACCTAGCTGACACTTCACAACATGCGGGTTGGGTGGGTGGGTGAACTCTGCCCGTGCTGCCGTACGAATCCTCCCGTCCCCCCGCCCCCGGCTTTTAACCCCTTCTGGGCCGCCCCCTCCCTTGCGGCTTCTTACTGGCCGCTTGATCCCCAGGTGTGAAAGGGGGAGTGCCGGGCATACCTGCCCGTCCCCCCCTTTCTCCCGCCGTTGGCCCGCGGGCCGCACGGCGTCCCTCCCCCTTAGCCTGCTCCATCGCCATTTTTTGTCTCCTGCGCTCCTGTAAGGGGTAGAGACCGACCTGCCTGCGTCCCTCTAAATCGGCTATGACCCCCCCATGAATAGACGACTCGGAGGCAGGATTTTGGATGAATAATCTGGCCACAGCTTTATTTTTTTTACCTCGTTACCTATGTTGCAGGGCACCAAAAAATAAGCAGTGGGCAAGGCAAGCTTTCGTTATCCCCCTTATTATTTCCCGGGGGGTGTGCCCGCCTACCCGGTAGGCGCCCCAGCCACACCCCTCTAGGGAAACCCGCCCCCTGTGGCGCATCTCACGCTCGCTTGGCACGCCGCCCACATGGCCCAACCGTCCAAAGCTGGTGCCGAGCGTGCGGCCATTTTCCGAGGGTGAGTCTGCAAACCTCGGCTGGTTCCCCCTTTACCTATGCCTTGCGCGCTGCTTGTTTCCGCCACCCGAGGATCTCAGGCCACCCTGAGAACCGAAGCCCCCACCCTGCAACTAATGCTCAACAATTGCCTCCAAAGCCTCCTGCACTGCGTTGTTAAATAAATCAATGCCTACGTCTGACAGATGCACCCCATCCCGCCTGTACATCCCCTCCCTACAGCTCGTAATATCCCCGTGTCGTATTGTGCTGCCCCCCATCGCCGTGACCAGCTTACTCACTGCTGCGTTCACTTTTTTCCTTGCTCTATCCACACCCGCCCCCCTCCAAGCTCCATACCACGTCAGCCTGGGGATGATGCTAGACCAAACCAACTCGGCCGAGCTCCAGCGGTTCTTCACCCATGCCAAGTCTACCCCCATGGCCTTAAGCAGATCAATAGATTTTACCTTGCCTAGGTCGTTGCCCCCTAATTGCAGCACTATTACATCTGGGCAACCCGCAAACTCTTCCGCGAGCAAAAGAGCCCTTCTTAGCTCATGCCATCTCATTCCCCTCCTCCCGAACCAGAATACCTTTCCGACCCTGGCCGGGAGCCCCAGCTGCCGTCCATAGGGCCTGGCAGCGGCCCTGTTTGCCGCCCAATAAACGTAGGAATGCCCGACAATCCATATGCGCCTCCTTCCGCCGCGACCTGTTGGGAGGGGGGGGATACTTATGTTAGCGAGTTAGCCGGTACACCTCCTACTATGGGCCTGATATATGTCTTATAGCTTTCGGACCGCCACCGACCTAGCGCCTTAATCTCCTCTACCGGCCGCCCCTCATTGGCTGCTGAGGTTGCAGCCCCTATCCTGAACGAGTGCGTTCCAAATTTCCGCACATCCCACCCCAGCTTCCTAATGCATTTCTTAAATACCGCCGTGAACTGGAACTTAATTAGCGCAGTCGCATCTCCGTGAACAAGGAAATTCTTTCCCGCCATAGGCCTGACGCCCAGATACTCTCTGACTGCAATCACCGGGCACACCGCTGCTTTGTGCTGTGCCCTCAACCGAACCCATCTACCCTTGCCCCCCTGATCTGTCTTGGACTTCAGTATCTTGCACAGCACTGTGTCCTCCGTGATTGCGACGTTCTCAGTCTGCAGCCCCGAGCCGAGTGCCTGCTTGCTCTCGGCCACCAGCTCGCTCACCCTGAAAGCTCCGCTGAATGCCATAATGAAAGCTGTTCTAAACAACATAGCCTCGTGCGTGTCCTTGCATATCAACGGCACCGTGCTGACCAGCTTTTCTAGTCTTTCTATGGTCACTGGCTCTCTACTGTCCGGTTTCTTCCCCTCCACCCGGGCCCAGCCCTTCATTATTGTGCGCACCACGAAAGTCTTGGTCTCATCCTGGCCACCCTCAAGTTTTGTAAAAAAGGAAATACCGGCGAGTGTAGTGCTAACCTTGGCCCTGGAAGCTCGCTCCTTTCTTAACATCCCCAGGAATGCCAGTAATCGCTGTCCTGTGGCCTCACCCTCCTGGCCTGGCGTGCTCCTAAACCGTTGCCACTTCTGCCAACCGGCCTCGTATGCTCTCCACGTTTTCGCCGCCAGTGATTGCTTGATGAGGTCACTCTGCCAAAGATGGGAGGGGCATGTTAAGCCTGACGTATGCGCCTGCGGCGCTAATGCCTTAAAGACCTCCCACTTCTGCCTGGACAATGCATCTGCTAAAACATTTTGCTCCCCTGGTATGTGTTTTGCCCTGAATGTGATATTATGCCTGAGGCAAGCCGCAACTAGCCTCCTTACCAGCCTGATAACTGGCGGGGATGACGCACTTTGATTGTTGACAATCTGCACCACCCCTAAGTTGTCGCACCAGAACAGAATGCGCCTGTTGGCCAGCCTGTGCCCCCAGATGTCTACTGCCACTACTATTGGGAACAATTCCAAAGCTGCCAAGTTCTTGGTCAGCCCTGTGTCCGTCCACCGTGCTGGCCACCGCTCGGCGCACCACTCCCCCTGCAGATAGGCCCCGAAGCCGGTGGCCCCGGCTGCGTCGGTGAACAGCTGCAACGTGTGATTGTGCGAGGTGGCTGTCTGCCACATGCACACTCCGTTGAAGTGTAGGATGAATTCCTCCCATACTCGCAGATCTTCTCTAAGCTCCCTGGAAATGAGGATAAAATTGTGCCTTTTTCTAACGCCTGCCGTGGCTTGCTCCAGCCGCCTTTTAAAGATTCTTCCCATGGGAATTACCCGGCACGCAAAGTTCAACCTCCCTAACAAGGCCTGCATCTGAGCCAGCGTAACCTTCGTTGCTTTCACGCAATGCGCGACCTCCCTACCTAACCTCTCCACCTTGTCTGCCGGCAACCTACATTCCCCCTTTTCTGAATCGATCTCTATGCCCAAGTATGATATTACTGCCTTTGGGCCCTCGGTTTTTTTCCTGCGCAATGGGAACCCCGAATTCCCTTAGCATGCTCTGGAGCTCCTGCAACAGCCATCCGCATTGACTCGACTGCGGTGGACCTGCCAGCAAGAAATCGTCCAAGTAGTGCACTATGGCTTTCGCCCCTGTGCGCTCCTCCATACACCATTGTAGGAATGAGCTAAATGCTTCGAAGAACGCACATGAAATTGCGCATCCCATGGGCAAGCATTTGTCTATAAACCAGTACCCGTCAAAACGGAAACCCATGAGCCTGAAACTATCTGGGTGCAGGGGCAGGAGCCTAAAAGCGGATTCAATGTCCAGCTTTGCCATGAGCGCGCCCTTTCCCTGCTTCCTCACCATCTGTACTGCGCTATCAAATGATTGGTATTGCACCGAGCACTGACCCTTATCCAGCGCATCATTTACTGATGCTCCTTCTGGATACAATAGGTGCTGTATGAGCCGGTATTTTCCCTGTACTTTTTTAGGGACCAGGCCCAGCGGTGAAATCACCAGCTCTGGTACTGGCGGGGAACTGAATGGTCCCGCCATCCTGCCCAGCACCAGCTCCTTTACGATTTTTTCCTGAACTGCGAGCGGTTGCTCCGCAATGGACTTTAAATTTCTGCTATTAACTGTTGGTGGCACGCTTTTTGATATAGGAATCCTGAACCCCTCGGCAAACCCTGCCCGCAACAGCTTGGCTTCGTTAGGCTTGGGGTACCTGGAGAGCCACTCCAGGACCCTGCCCAAGTTGACAGGGCTAATTGCTTTTGCCAGCCCCCCCTGTTGCGGGTAACTTTTGTGTGTAACTAGCCCTTTTCTTGTTGCAATTTTTTCCCGAGTGATTCGCGTTGCAGAAATTGCAGGCATGCTTAAACTTGCACTGTGCCCGTGTGCACTGTGACTCGTTGAATGCCCAGCATTTGAATTCCTGCTTCTGCGTGCTAGGCCTTCCCGCCCCGGGGCTTCTGCCCTGGCAGGCCTTTCTCCAATGAGCCGCTTGCTTGCGCTCTGAGCCACTCATCTAAATCCCTGATTCCAAAGTTAATGGGCTTATCGCCTGCCACGTTCCGCCTAAATGCTTCATCGTATGTGCGCCACACCGCGCCCCCGCACTCCTTGTACGCTGAATAAATAAGATCTGTATACTTTAGCATGCCCATGGCCGCTTCCGGATAGGCCTCCGTATAACAACCCGTGTAGGCAAACATGCCGCTCAACCAATTCTCTATTGTCTTGTAGGAGTCTGATGGCTCGCCCCCCTTTGGCGTGGCTTTCTCTTTGTCCCTCAACCCTGCCACTGTAAGCGAGCAAATATCTACGAAAGCTCCTCTCACAATTTCTTTCTTAGCCTCTTTTGGCAAGCGCCTGGCCACTGACCCCAACTCGCATCCTACCGCCACCCCCTCTTGCAGGAACCCCCCTGTCCTTTTCTTCACGTGGCCATCTGGCTACCCACCGCATCTACCCCTGGGTTGCTAGTCTTCTTCTTTTTACTATTCTCCCTTGCTAGCTTCAGCTGTTCCTTTAACACCTTCACTGCCTCGTCCTCTTCAGATTCTGAAGAACTACTGTCCTGCGTAATAACCCGCACTGGTGACCTACTACCGCGCACGCCTGTAAACCTAACAATAGCATTGCTAACGTCATGCACAACCCCCGCATTAACCTTCACAGTATCAACATTGCAATTATTACTGATGTTCTCACCATCCTTGCGCGAAGAAGAACCGTCTGTCCCGCTGCTGGTGTCCACTGCGACTCTTGGATTGCTCACGCTGGCTGCGGCGTGAGGGAGCTGCGTTGCTGTCGCTGAGACCACGCTGAACGTAGCGCTGGCCGTGCCGTTTAACTCTTGTGCTGGGCCGCTGGGCTTGGTGACGTATGCGGCCGCTGGAGTAACCGCCAAGGTTGATGGCTGCTGTGGTAGCCGCGCTGGGTGCGGCGTGGGCCGTGCTGCGATTCCCCAACGGTGTCTGACTGGACCCTGATGGTGCTCCCCCTTGCTGATGCTCCGCCCCTTGCGCTGGCCCGGCGCCGTGATGGTGTAGCCGATTTCCTTGTTGTTCGCTCCTGCCGCTGCGTAAAAATTGATGGATGTCCTCCCGCATGTCCCTATGATAGTGTCTCTCAGAACGCTCCCAGCAGCAGCGGCAGCCGTGATGCTGCGTGCTGAACTCCTGCGTTGGTGGAAAAGCGTAGCAAGCGGCCCCGGCTGGCGACCTTTGCGCCCTAGTGTATCCGTAAGGGGAAGGGCAATGCCGTATGCTCCTGGGGGGGGGGAAAGAACTGGGGGGAGCTCTGTTGCTGATATGGTGACCTGGCTGCGCGATCCTCATGCTGTCTCTGCCCCCTGCTATAACGGACCTCAAGCTGCCCTCTGTCCCTTGGTGTAAACGGCGGTGGCTGCACCGTCTTTTTAAATAGTTGCGTGGAGGCAAGATACACCCATGCCCCCTGAGAATCTGCCGCCGGGTCATGCTCAATGCTAGGATCTTCCGACCCCTGTTGCTGCCCCCTGTCCCGCTTTGATGGACCACCCTGCCCGCTGAGTATGCCGGGGAGGGGGTATGTGACACTGTCTGTGCTGCTGGGGAGCTGGGGATAAATGGCTGCAGCTCATTACCGATCTCCTGCTCCTCCCCTCCCGGCCCAGGCACGCCTGCGTCCCTAGCCACGGGCCTCTTCTCCGCTATCCCCGGGGTGGCACTCACCGATTGCTGCCTGGTGCTGCTGGGGGGCTCCCTTGCTTGTCCCTTCTTCCTCGCCGCCTGCGCTCCGCGCTTAACCCTGGATCTCTTCTTCTTTGGGTCCTGCCGTGGATGTTCTTCCCTCCGACCACCAGGGGGAGCTCCGGCCGGCCGAGCTCCTGCTACATGCTGCTGCTGGCTCCCTCGTCTATGGTCCGCTCTGTGCTGCACGCTTTCCTGTCCGGCTGGCTCCCGAAAACGCTGGGGCAATGCTCTCCTCCTTGCTGCCCTGGCTTGTGGGATCCCTTGGGCCTCCATGCTTGCGGTAAGGCCCTCTTTTGTTCCCCGACTTATCTGCTGCAGCAGCGTGGTGAACTCTGCCCGTGCTGCCGTACAAATCCTCCCGTCCCCCCGCCCCCGGCTTTTAACCCCTTCTGGGCCGCCCCCTCCCTTGCGGCTTCTTACTGGCCGCTTGATCCCCAGGTGTGAAAGGGGGAGTGCCGGGCATACCTGCCCGTCCCCCCCTTTCTCCCGCCGTTGGCCCGCGGGCCGCACGGCGTCCCTCCCCCTTAGCCTGCTCCGTTGCCATTTTTTGTCTCCTGCGCTCCTGATATATGGCAGCAGAGGACACCAACACTGTGACTGGCTGGACTGATGCAGCACAATACACTGACTACACTGGACTGGACTGAGCAGCACAACACAGCACAAGACTCGCCACCCCACTTTCCCGCCCCCACACAGACACTGAACACTGAGGACACGTCCTCTCAATACACTCTCCGAGACTGGAGTGGAAATGGCCATGACGTGCGGCTCCTTATATGGAATCCAAATCCTGCGAGAATCCGACAGCGGGATGATGACGTTTTGCCGCGTTCGGATTTCCGAGTCAGGCGGGAAAACCTGAGCCGGGCTCGGAAGGCAAAGTCCAGTAGGGTTCGGTTCTTTGAGAACCGAACCCGCTCATCTCTAGAAAAAAAACATTTATTGCCTTATTCAGAGTCAGTCAAAAGTTTGAGACTTTTCTCAATTCATGTTTTTCAAAAACTGTGCATCCATGTCTTTTTCTTGTCTCAGTCTGACCTGTGACTCTCTGTAACTGATGGGCTGGAATGCTGTAGATTACAGTGAAATCTGGTGTCTTTTGTTACCAAAATTTTAAGCAACATACAGTATGGCGAAAAATCTAATCACGTTCACAAAGTTATCAGAATTCCATAATATGCGCATATGCCTGAAATAGCTTCTACACCTCTTCATTAAGTAAAATGAAATGTAATCCTTATTATTATATTAATTTACACACATTTACAAGTAAAATAGATTTAAGTAACCTTAATTTTTTTATCATTATATTTTTATTAAACAAACGAGAAAAACATAATACATAAGTAAAATGCAACATGAAGTACAGGTATACATGGCGGTATGTTATTCCAATAATAGTCCACAATGAGAATACTGTACATACACATAGCGAAATATAAACCGTATTATGGGGGTCATGCCGACCCGATCGCTCGCTGCAGTTTGTCGCAGTGATCGGGTCGGGACTGTGCATGCGCCGGCACCGCAGTGCGTCGGCGCATGGCAGCCGTTGGTGCCTAGCGATCGTCTCTGAGACAGAGGCAGTTGCTGGGCGGGAGGGGGCTGAACGGCGGCGTTAAGCCGCCATTTAGAGGGAACGGTCTGGCCAACGCAGGCGTGGCCGGACCGTTGGGGTGGGGCGGGCCGATTCGGGCCGGGGAGTGACGAGTAGCTCCCGGCCAGCACACTAAAGCTGCGCTGGCCGGGAGCTACTCCTTAAATTGCAAAGGCATCGCCACTGTGCGATGCCTTTGCACTTCTGCGGGGGTGGGGGCGGCACTGACATGTGGGGCGGACTAGCCCTGTGCTGGGGCATCCCCCCGCATGTCAGGGAAGAAGATCGTAGCTGTGCTAAATTTAGCACAGCTACGATCAACTCGGAATGACGAAGCACCCCAATTATTCAAATTTCTCCATATATAGAATAAACACTGAAACGAGAGCTATAGACAGAAAGGTTTTTTTTTTTTTTTTAAAAGTCATTAACAGGGGGGCACACCTCCTTCTAGAATCGCCATGTTGTACCATGTGGTCAGATGAACTATCCTACGAATATCTTCCTTTTCCACTACGGATAAGGGGCCTAATTCAAACCCAATCGCAACAGCAAATTTGTAAGCTAATGGGAAAAACCAAGGGTCTGATTCAGACTGGATGACTGTAGCGGCAGCGATCGCAGCCTGAATCTCTATGTGGAGTGCGCACCCCGGGAGCCCAGTGAGATTGACAGGCAGAGGCGGTCACGGGGCGGGAGGGGGCGTGCCAACGGCGTTAGAACACAGTCGGCGGGGCGCAGTCCGGACAGCGCAGTCATGTCCGAACCGCTGGGGGTGTGGGGCGTGGCGGCTGCATGACATCACATGCAGCCGTTGCGACCTGGGATGTGTCAGGCGCAAAAGCATCGCTGTCGTCCAATGTTCTTGCACCTGTGCGAGGAGGGCTGACATGCGGGGCGGCCTAGCAACTTGGCAACTATCAGAAGTCCGGCGCATGAGGGTTATTCAGAGTTGGTCGCAGACTTTACTATTTTAGCAAAATCTGCGGCCACTAAAATCATGTGCTGGGGCCGCCAAGCACTGGGCAAGGCCGCCCGGCATGTGTGGCGCCACGCCATGATGTGAGCGCAATTCAATTGTGATCACATTGCAAAAACCTCATAGAGGTTGAGCCATGCTTGCGCAGCATGGCGGCATAGGCAGGGGCACCGCTGCCATGTTTCCAATCGCAGGAAACGCAGGCGACGTCATCATCTGGCCCCCGAAAACGGAACATGACACGCCTGTATTTCCTGATGCACTCCCTCCCCCAACACTGCGTCGCCACCCCCGGGTGCCCGCCGCCTGTCAATCATGATTGCATTCCTTCTGGCATGAGAGCGCATAATGATTATCGAGCACACGCACTGTATAAGGTCCAGTGTGAGGATATGGGCTTCTATTACTGGGATGTAGTTCTGTGACCGCCGGTCACTATACCGTCGCCGGGATCCCGACCAATTGAATGCACGACAGTCAGCAGGGACTATTCCCACTCGTGGGGGTCCACGACACTCATAAAATGGGAATAGAATATGTGGCGAGCCACCGAGCCCGCAAGGAACTTCGTTGCACTCGCCCCCAGCAATCTAAACCCTGGCATCCCGGCGTCGTTATGGTGACCGGCGGGATCCCAAACGCCGGTCACCAATCCCCATCTCCTATTAATCACACGGAGCAGATAAAATTGAAGTAAGGGTTTATTTTTCACCATACACAGAAATAAATAATACACTGTAACAGGATGTGAAAGTAGCGAAGAGTAATATGTAGGGGTCACTAATTTGGATTTAGTTTTGGGCACAGGTACTGGAACCACGGGTCTATATAGGCTGAACCGGAATTAGACCGGACTGGAGTATAGTGGCTGAACCATAATAGGACCGGACTGGAGTATAGTGGCTGAACCATAATAGGACCAGACAGGAGTATACAGGCTGAACCAGAATAGGACCGGACTGGAGTATACAGGCTGAACCGGAATGGGACCTGTGACAGGACGGTACCGTACGAAAGCACTCGCCGCTTTCGCGTCCCGTTGACTGCGCACAGATTGGAAGGTCAAGCCGCACGAGGCCTGACCACATAGGGGATTCCCGCTTACCGTCAGTAACCGCCTGTTACTGACTCCACCCACTGCGTTGTGGGCGGGTTCTCGCTGCCACCACCAAACTCCTAACCTGCCGTGGCGTTTGGAACCACGGTTCTGCTCTGTATGTGCCGACGCACTGCCTTACCACAGCTGTGTGGTGCTGACGAATCCCCACTAGCCACTTGCTAGGCCTCTACCGGTAGCTGGCGGAAGGCGGAGCTTGGAGACGCTAGGTGCTTCCCTGGACAGCCGGAGGACGGGGCTAGGTTTGGCCTAACCCTGTTGGTCACAAGATGAAGCAGTCTTCTTGAGGCAAAGATGTTTATTGCTCAAATAACCTTTAAAAAGGCTCCTCCCTATTGCTAGGGGTAACAGCATACAATCAGATGTTTTCAGCAGAATAAGATGGAATAATAACTACTCTGGAGGCACGCAGGTCTCCTTTTTATGTCAATTTTCCACACAGTATCACAGGGGGGTAAGCCCTCCCTGTCTTCTCCAACCAATCAGGTTATTTTACAAAATACCAATAAATCACATTTTACAAGGATATAAGTGCAATAAAACAATATCCTCCTTCCTGTGACACAGACGTTTGGTATCAGATTAACATTCACTATTGATAAATTTATCACATAGCTTCAAAATACAATGTTTCTGTCTCATTCACATCTCCAGGCAAACCCAGTGTTTGAGATTACAACAGGAAGGCTACAATACAAACAAACAGTCTTCCTTCCTGCATTGGTTGTTCGTATGTCAATTAAATCAGGTAAATGAATCAAGTTCCAAGCCCATAGACCCAGTGATTAGTCTCTCTCTTTAAGGAACTTACTCATCAAAAGGTATTGTCCTTCACACCTCTCCTATAGGACAGGCCCATTAGCATGCCACTTCCTATTTCCAGAGGATAAGAGATGATTATTCAGACATCTATAAGAGTAAGTGCATTTTCCTCTTTAAATATACAGATGACCACATCTTGAATATAAAATAGATACAGTTAAACATGTATTCCTGCAATTGTGCATAGAGCACTACATATGACATGTTAAAACACATCATTAGACAAACTTTTAAACAGTCCGCGCCCAGCGCCGTAAGTACGTTTAACAGTGACGCCCAGCGCTCATTGTCCCTTAATATGGCGCCGGGTATGAGGGTTAACACCTTCAGTGCCGCAGCCGCCATTACACGTGTGGCTGGTTGGTCTCTCCGGCCACACTCCTCCCCCCCCATTCAAGCGGGTCAACCAGGGACCCATGTCCCAACGATTTGGGTCCTGGTCCCACAGTCCGTTGGGGTGAAGGGGACGCTACCTGGGATGTGTAGGCTCTGGCCTAGACAGTTCATCCATAGTGTAGTGAGCCTCTCTTCGTGGGTGCACAATGTTCAAATAGTCCACCTGAAGTCCAAGTTCAAGGCTCCACCACAAAAGTCTGTCAAATTTCCCCAAGGTAGGTTGCAGCCACCTAACAGGTGGGTGGTAAGTCACCACGGCGGGGGGCTGGTTACAAACAAGTGCCACCCAAGGTGTCCCAATTGTGGCATACTCCACCTCCCACCATAGCAGTTTCCTGCTCAAACAGGCCATAGGGTGCTTCTGCCCATATGGCTCTTTCTGGCTCGGTACTGCTCCCAGTCCGTGCAGTGGCGCAATAGTTTGTAACACACAGTCCTGGTCAAGAATGTGCGCCATCAGCACTGGAGCGGGTACCCGAGCCTTCTTCAATGACTGGAATGCCAACTCGCAAGCGGGTGCAAAGTCCACTGACTTGGGAATGCCCTTCCTAGCCATCTCTGTCAAGGGGTTCACTACAGGACTAAAGTCAATGACAACATGTCCGTAGGGCCTTACAGGTTCTAAGGTTAGTACCTGTCTGGGTGATGTGGGTCGGGGACAGCCTCTGGTTGCCTCCACCCCCTCTGGTTTGGGCCTACCCCTGTCTCCTCCCACATGGTGCCCCAGGCACTGCACCTCCGTCATAACTATCTGGCAACTGTCTGCCCTAACTGTCAGACCTGCCCTCCCATCCTCCTCTGTCGACCTATGACTCGGGAAACCTACCCTGTCACCTAGGCCTACTCCTTCCTCCTCGTCCGCTACCTGTGCCACAGTGATGGCGGCCAGACCACCAGCCTCTGGATCCTGTGTGGCATCCACTACAGGGAGGCTGCGTGTCTTCCCCGATCTACTGCGCACAGGCAGGGGACCTGCTATGTCCACAGCAATTTGCTGCAAGGGTTCTCCTATGGGCAGAGGCCCAGAGACAACACAACCGCTGGAGTGCCCCGGCTGCCAACGCATGGCACCAGCCTTACAGTTGGTCTGGGCGTCATCCGACATTCCAGACCAGGGTAAGCACTGTGTCAGGCACTTCAGGGTACGGTCTGTCTCCGGGTTACTGTCCAAAGGGGTTTCGCTGGCAACCAACACTGGTTGCGCAGGAACGTTCCCTGAGGGGACCAGTTGGACACATTCCCTATCTGGTCTATCCCCTCCCACTTTACTGTCTACCCTGTACCTTAACCCTTCCCGCCAGGTCAAACTTCCTGCCCCAACCCTGTCAAGGCCGCTGCCAGAGTGGCGCCTCATGCCTTTCGGGGATGGGTCAGAGAGTTGAGCCTCCCTAAACTCCTGCCTGTGGCCCTCAATCTCTCCTAAATTGGGACACTCTACAGGGGGATCTAGGTGGGGACTACTAGGGTCAGTCTGGTAGGGGTCATTCATGGAAAAGTCAGTGTGGTTTCTCATACTCACCGCCGGAGTTGGCAAACCACTTGGGTCAGGAGCATCATTGGGCACCCCCACAGGATCAAACGAGCTGGAACCGACATCCTCTGCGTTGCTAGTGGACATGGGCATACCAGAGGCAAAAGGCATGCGGGGTCGATGTGCTGATCTAGCCGCTGTAATCTTTTCCTCTGGGCTGGTTGATGCTGTGGTTGGCTGTGCTGGCAGTTGTCTAGCAGCTGTAGTCTTTTCCTCTGGGCTGGGCTGTGCTGGAGTAGCTGATGTCAACGGTGGGTTTGGAACTTGACTCCGGGGAATGGCGCCAACAAACGTAGTGACGATCCCACCACCCAGATCATTTCCTAGGACCACATCAGTTGGGAGACCATCCATGACGGCAACTTCTCGCAACTCTGGTCCAGCTCCCCAGTCCAGGTAGACTCTTGCCATGGGAACCGCTTTCTCTGTTCCTTCTGCCAGGGTGACCGTGGCAGTGCGACCCTGCAATACTGCAGCAGGATCTATAAGGTGGGGGCTCACCACAGTGATTGAGGCCCCAGAGTCTCTTAGGCCTTCTCCCTGCAGGGGTCCCACGTGGACCGGCTGCAGGTGCCTCCACATGTTGTGTAGGGGCTGTTTGGCCATGCAGGTGACTCTCTCCGCAGAGTGCACCTGTCTCTCGCCACACTTCATCGGACTGACTGGAGGGGGAACAGTCTCTGTAGGCTCATCTCCTCTCGTCAAACAAGCGATCCGGGCTCCAGCACTCGGATTTGGGGCACGAGTCTGGGGTGCTTGGGATGCAGGACAGTTCATCCTCAGATGTCCGATTTTCCCACAGCCGTAGCACTTCTTCTCCAGTCGTGGCACCGATGATCTCTGATCAGTTGCGCTGCGGTGCGGTTGCTGGCCAAGAGCACCCGGGTTGGAAGATGCTTGTCTTTGGGGGTGATGAGCTGAAGAGGGGGGTCCCCTTGGTGGTGCAGTCTTTTGGAGCTGGCTGCTGGCTGGGCGCTTCTGCCCCTGTGGCCGAATTGCCACATACTTGTCGGCTAATTGGGCAGCCATCTTTAAGCTGGGTGGCTCCCGATCTAGCACCCACTCCTTCACTTCTTGGGCGCACCGGCGGTAGAACTGCTCCCTGCAGATCAGGTCGATCAGTGCGTCCCATGTAGTGGCTTCCGAATCCTTCACCCACTTCACCACGTACTGCCGCAGCTGGGTGGCGAACTGCTCATGGGTGCTGCTAGGATTCTTGGGCAAGTCTCTGAACTTCTTCCTGTAAGACTCTGGAGTGATGAAGAATCGCTGGAGGAGGGCCTTCGTGACTTTGTCGTAGTTCCCACAGTCCTCCATGGCCACTCCTCGATAGGCCTCCAAGGCCTCTCCATGCAGAGTGGGCACAAGGTGTCTCACCCACTCTGACTTGGGTAAATCGTGTAGTTTACAAGTCCTTATAAAAACTTGCAAGTGTCCATCAATGTCCCCATCACTGTCTGCAAACTTGGCAAACTGAACTCGTCCTGATCTGTGTACAACAGCTGACAACGGCTCCCGGGGTACCACGGCCTGTGATGCCCGCTCCGCATGCCACATCCGAATGACAAGCATGCGTTCTTGCTCCGTTGCCCTTTCCCCCAATTCCGCTAGCCGATCTGCTAGGGTATCCGGGCCGCCCCCCCTGGGACGTTGGGATCCTGGCCCTGCTAGGGATTGCTGGGAAACATTGCTGCTGTGAGAGAGGGCGGGGCTTGTGGTTCTCACCGGTTCCTTACGAAGGTCCACTGTTGGGCCGTCCTCTGCGATGCTGACGCCGTCAGTGCTTTCCACCTCCGCCCGATGAGACTCCTCCACGCTCCTGAGCGCCGCCTTCATGACGCTTCTGGACGCGTTGGAAGGGATATCCACACCCTTCCCCTGGCATACGATCTCCAGATCCTCCTTGGACATTCCGCTGAATTCCGCCATCTTGTGCGTTCTCCTGCGCTGCAGTCACTCCTCTCCTGAGTAACTCGGCTTCTCCAATCGGGTGATGAAAAGCCGGCTGGGAATATCCCACCACTATGCCACCAATTTCTGTGACAGGACGGTACCGTACGAAAGCACTCGCTGCTTTCGCGTCCCGTTGACTGCGCACAGATTGGAAGGTCAAGCCGCACGAGGCCTGACCACATAGGGGATTCCCGCTTACCGTCAGTAACCGCCTGTTACTGACTCCACCCACTGCGTTGTGGGCGGGTTCTCGCTGCCACCACCAAACTCCTAACCTGCCGTGGCGTTTGGAACCACGGTTCTGCTCTGTATGTGCCGACGCACTGCCTTACCACAGCTGTGTGGTGCTGACGAATCCCCACTCGCCACTTGCTAGGCCTCTACCGGTAGCTGGCGGAAGGCGGAGCTTGGAGACGCTAGGTGCTTCCCTGGACAGCCGGAGGACGGGGCTAGGTTTGGCCTAACCCTGTAGGTCACAAGATGAAGCAGTCTTCTTGAGGCAAAGATGTTTATTGCTCAAATAACCTTTAAAAAGGCTCCTCCCTATTGCTAGGGGTAACAGCATACAATCAGATGTTTTCAGCAGAATAAGATGGAATAATAACTACTCTGGAGGCACGCAGGTCTCCTTTTTATGTCAATTTTCCACACAGTATCACAGGGGGGTAAGCCCTCCCTGTCTTCTCCAACCAATCAGGTTATTTTACAAAATACCAATAAATCACATTTTACAAGGATATAAGTGCAATAAAACAATATCCTCCTTCCTGTCACCCAGACAACGTTTGGTATCAGATTAACATTCACTATTGATAAATTTATCACATATCTTCAAAATACAGATGTTTCTGGTCATTCACATCTCCAGGCAATCCCAGTGTTTAAGATTACAACAGGAATGGCTACAATACAAACAAACGGTCTTCCTTCCTTTATCTGCCATTCAGGGATCGTATATCAAATTGCCTACATGAAACAGATTCCAAGCCCATAGACCCAGTGATTAGTATCTCTCTCTAAGGAACTTACACATCAAAATGTATTGTCCTTCACACCTCTTTGATAGGACAGGGCCATTAGCATGCCACTTCCTATTTCCAGAGGATAAGAGATGATTATTCAGACATCTATAAGAGTAAGTGCATTTTCCTCTTTAATTATACAGATGACCACATCTTGAATATAAAATAGATACAGTTAAACATGCATTCCTGCAACTGTGCATAGAGCACTACATATGACATGTTAAAACACATCATTAGACAAACTTTTAAACAGTCGCGCCCAGCGCCGTAAGTACGTTTAACAGTGACGCCCAGCGCTCATTGTCCCTTAATATGGCGCCGGGTACGAGGGTTAACACCTTCAGTGCCGCAGCCGCCATTACACGTGTGGCTGGTTGGTCTCTCCGGCCACAGGACCGGACTGGAGTATAGTGGCTGAACCAGAATAGGACCGGACTGGAGTATAGAGACTGAATCGGAATGGGACCAGACTGGAGTATAGTGGCTGAACCGGAATAGGACCAGACTGGAGTATGCAGGCTGAACCGGAATGGGAACGGACTGGAGTATAGTGGCAGAACTAGAATAGGACCGGACTGGAGTTTACTGGCTGAACCGGAATGGGACAAACTGGATGCATAGTAATGGAACGAAATGGAACTATAGTAGCTGGAGAGATGCAACTGAGATAATTGGAAACACTTTTGCTATCGGCGCTAACGATAATATGCTACACAGTTGTCTGTATAGACAACTAATCTGGAGGGGACTTTGTCATATTATGTCCAAAGCTTTAAAGCGTGCAGCCCACATCTAGGGATCCCAAATTTCTGCAAGTCCCTTCACTAGCATATCAGCACACCATTACATTGCAGTAAAATATACTCACCTCCCAGATAGAGGGGGGAACATCTATACAGGGGCTGGTTCGTAAGCAATGCCCAGCTGGGCCTTTTATAGCCTTAACTAAAAGCTGCCGTGATAGCACTAGCAACATTTTTGAAAGCAAAACAGTAAAGAAATTTGCCCGCTGTTGGTTTTACTTTTACCTAGTTCCAGCACTCAGCAAAGTGATGCAAAGCAGGGAGGTGCCAGGCTGGAGAGGCGCTCTCCCTGCTCTGCAACCCTGCTGGTGTCTCTTTCTTTTTGCTACCGGCTGTATCCGTCACACTTATGACAGGCTGTGGTGCCGGCAGCTTGAACTTAGTGTCCACCCCTATAAGTGATCAGGGCCTGTGTGTGTGTGTATTAAGTGTATAAACAGCGCTACTGCTGTGGGCATTATATGTGTAAGCGGCGCTACTACTATGGGCATTATGTGTTTAAGCTGGGTTACTACCTTGGGAATTATGTGTATAAGGTGGGCTACTACAGTGGGCATAATGTGTATAGGTGGCGCTACTACCATGGGCATTATACATATAAGCAGCGCTACTACTGTGGGCATTATGCATGTAAGCGGCACTACTACCGTGGACATTATGCGGATAAGGGGAGCTGCTACAGTGGGTATTATGTGTATAAGCAGCGCTACTACCATGGGCATAATGTGTTTAAGTGGCACTACTACCGTGGGCATTATACATATAAGCGGCGCTACACCTATGGGCATTATGCATATAAGCAGCACTACTAAGATGGCCATTATGCGGATAAGGGGAACTCCTACTGTGGGTATTATGTGTATAAGCGGTGCTACTACCATGGGCATTATACATATAAGCAGCACTACTAACATGGCCATTATGCGGGTAAGGTAAGCTACTACTGTGGGTATTATGTGTATAAGCAGCGCTACTACCATGGGCATAATGTGTTTAAGCGGCGCTACTACCATGGACATTATACATATAAGGGGCACTGCACCTGTGGGCATTATGTATATAAGCGGCACTACTACCATGGCCATTATGCGGATATGGGGAGCTACAGTACTACTGTGGGTATTATGTGTATAAGCAGCGCTACTACCATCGTCATAATGTGTTTAAGCGGCGCTACTACCATGGGCATTATACATATAAGCGGCGCTACACCTGTAGGCATTATGCATATAAGCGGCACTTGTACCATGGCCATTATGCGGATAAGGGGAGCTACTACTGTGGGTATTATGTGTATAAGCAGTGCTACTACCATCGGCATAATATGTTTAAGCGGCGCTACTACCATGGGTATTATACAGGTTGAGTATCCCATATCCAAATATTCCGAAATACGGAATATTCCGAAATACGGACTTTTTTGAATGAGAGTGAGATAGTGAAACCTTTGTTTTTTGATGACTCAATGTACACAAACTTTGTTTAATTCACAAAGTTATTAAAAATATTGTATTAAATTACCTTCAGGCTGTGTGTATAAGGTGTATATGAAACATAAATGAATTGTGTGAATGTATACACACTTTGTTTAATGCACAAAGTTATAAAAAATATTGGCTAAAATTACCTTCAGGCTGTGTGTATAAGGTGTAAATGAATTATAAATGCATTTTGTGCTTAGATTTAGGTCCCATCACCATGATATCTCATTATGGTATGCAATTATTCCGAAATACGGAAAAATCCGATATCCAAAATACGTCTGGTCCCAAGCATTTTGGATAAGGGATACTCAACCTGTACATATAAGCGGCGCTACACCTGTGGGTATTATGCAAATAAGAGGCACTACTGCCATGGCTGTTTTGCAAATAATAAGAATTTACTTACCGATAATTCTATTTCTCTATCGTCCTAGTGGATGCTGGGGTTCCTGAAAGGACCATGGGGAATAGCGGCTCCGCAGGAGACAGGGCACAAAAGTAAAGCTTTCCGATCAGGTGGTGTGCACTGGCTCCTCCCCCTATGACCCTCCTCCAAGCCAGTTAGATTTTTGTGCCCGGCCGAGAAGGGTGCAATCTAGGTGGCTCTCCTAAAGAGCTGCTTAGAAAAGTTTAGCTTAGGTTTTTTATTTTACAGTGAGTCCTGCTGGCAACAGGATCACTGCAACGAGGGACTTAGGGGAGAAGAAGTGAACTCACCTGCGTGCAGGATGGATTGGCTTCTTGGCTACTGGACATCAGCTCCAGAGGGACGATCACAGGTACAGCCTGGATGGTCACCGGAGCCTTGCCGCCGGCCCCCTTGCAGATGCTGAAGTAAGAAGAGGTCCAGAATCGGCGGCAGAAGACTCCTCAGTCTTCTAAAGGTAGCGCACAGCACTGCAGCTGTGCGCCATTTTCCTCTCAGCACACTTCACACGGCAGTCACTGAGGGTGCAGGGCGCTGGGAGGGGGGCGCCCTGGGAGGCAAATGAATACCTATTTTGGCTAAAAATACCTCACATATAGCCTCCGGAGGCTATATGGAGATATTTAACCCCTGCCAGAATCCGTTAAGAGCGGGAGACGAGGCCGCCGAAAAAGGGGCGGGGCCTATCTCCTCAGCACACAGCGCCATTTTCCCTCACAGAAAGGCTGGAGGGAAGGCTCCCAGGCTCTCCCCTGCACTGCACTACAGAAACAGGGTTAAAACAGAGAGGGGGGGCACTAAATTGGCGTTAGAAATATATAAAAAAGATGCTATAAGGGAAAACACTTATATAAGGTTGTCCCTATATAATTATAGCGTTTTTGGTGTGTGCTGGTAAACTCTCCCTCTGTCTCTCCAAAGGGCTAGTGGGTCCTGTCCTCTATCAGAGCATTCCCTGTGTGTGTGCTGTGTGTCGGTACGTGTGTGTCGACATGTATGAGGACGATGTTGGTGAGGAGGCGGAGCAATTGCCTGTAATGGTGATGTCACTCTCTAGGGAGTCGACACCGGAATGGATGGCTTATTTAGGAAATTACGTGATAATGTCAACACGCTGCAAGGTCGGTTGACGACATGAGACGGCCGACAAACAATTAGTACCGGTCCAGACGTCTCAAAAACACCGTCAGGGGTTTTTAAAACGCCCGTTTACTTTAGTCGGTCGACACAGACACAGACAGGGACACTGAATCCAGTGTCGACGGTGAATAAACAAACGTATTCCTTATTAGGGCCACACGTTAAAGGCAATGAAGGAGGTGTTACATATTTCTGATACTACAAGTACCACAAAAGAGGGTATTATGTGGGATGTGAAAAAACTACCGTAGTTTTTCCTGAATCAGATAAATTAAATAAAGTGTGTGATGATGCGTGGGTTCCCCCCGATAGAAAATTATGGGCGGTATACCCTTTCCCGCCAGAAGTTAGGGCGCGTTGGGAAACACCCCTTAGGGTGGATAAGGCGCTCACACGCTTATCAAAACAAGTGGCGGTACCGTCTATAGATAGGGCCGTCCTCAAGGACCAGCTGACAGGAGGCTGGAAAATATCATAAAAAGTATATACACACATACTGGTGTTATACTGCGACCAGCGATCGCCTCAGCCTGGATGTGCAGAGCTGGGGTGGCTTGGTCGGATTCCCTGACTAAAAATATTGATACCCTTGACAGGGACAGTATTTTATTGACTATAGAGCATTTAAAGGATGCATTTCTATATATGCGAGATGCACAGAGGGATATTTGCACTCTGGCATCAAGAGTAAATGCGATGTCCATATCTGCCAGAAGATGTTATGGACACGACAGTGGTCAGGTGATGCAGATTCCAAACGGCACAAAGGTGTATTGCCGTATAAAGGAAGAGGAGTTATTTGTAGAGATGAGCGGGTTCGGTTTCTCTGAATCCGAACCCGCCAGAACTTCATGTTTTTTTTCACGGGTCCGAGCGACTCGGATCTTCCCGCCTTGCTCGGTTAACCCGAGCGCGCCCGAACGTCATCATGACGCTGTCGGATTCTCGCGAGGCTCGGATTCTATCGCGAGACTCGGATTCTATATAAGGAGCCGCGCGTCGCCGCCATTTATTTTTCACACGTGCATTGAGATTGATAGGGAGAGGACGTGGCTGGCGTCCTCTCCGTTTAGACACTTGATTTACTAATTTTGGGGAGCATTAGGAGTACTCAGTAGTGTACAGTGCAGAGTTTTGCTGATAGTGACCAGTGACTGACCACCACTTTTATTTATAATCCGTTCTCTGCCTGAAAAAAGCGATACACAGCACACAGTGACTCAGTCACATACCATATCTGTGTGCACTGCTCAGGCTCAGGCCAGTGTGCTGCATCATCTATTATCTATATATAATATTATATATATCTGTCTGACTGCTCAGCTCACACAGCTTATAATTGTGGGGGAGACTGGGGAGCACTACTGCAGTGCCAGTTATAGGTTATAGCAGGAGCCAGGAGTACATAATATATTATATAGTGAGTGACCACCAGACACACAGTGCAGTTTATTTAATATATCCGTTCTCTGCCTGAAAAAAGCGATACACACAGTGACTCAGTCAGTCACATACCATATCTGTGTGCACTGCTCAGGCTCAGGCCAGTGTGCTGCATCATCTATATATATTATATATCTGTCTGACTGCTCAGCTCACACAGCTTATAATTGTGGGGGAGACTGGGGAGCACTACTGCAGTGCCAGTTATAGGTTATAGCAGGAGCCACGAGTACATAATATTATATTAAAATTAAACAGTGCACACTTTTGCTGCAGGAGTGCCACTGCCAGTGTGACTAGTGACCAGTGACCTGACCACCAGTATATAATATTAGTAGTATACTATCTCTTTATCAACCAGTCTATATTAGCAGCAGACACAGTACAGTGCGGTAGTTCACGGCTGTGGCTACCTCTGTGTCGGCACTCGGCAGCCCGTCCATAATTGTATATACCACCTAACCGTGGTTTTTTTTTCTTTCTTTATACATACATACTAGTTACGAGTATACTATCTCTTTATCAACCAGTCTATATTAGCAGCAGACACAGTACAGTGCGGTAGTTCACGGCTGTGGCTACCTCTGTGTCGGCACTCGGCAGCCCGTCCATAATTGTATATACCACCTAACCGTGGTTTTTTTTTCTTTCTTTATACATACATACTAGTTACGAGTATACTATCTCTTTATCAACCAGTCTATATATTAGCAGCAGACACAGTACAGTGCGGTAGTTCACGGCTGTGGCTACCTCTGTGTCGGCACTCGGCAGCCCGTCCATAATTGTATATACCAGTGACCTAACCGTGGTTTTTTTTTCTTTCTTTATACATACATACTAGTTACGAGTATACTATCTCTTTATCAACCAGTCTATATATTAGCAGCAGACACAGTACAGTGCGGTAGTTCACGGCTGTGGCTACCTCTGTGTCGGCACTCGGCAGCCCGTCCATAATTGTATACTAGTATCCAATCCATCCATCTCCATTGTTTACCTGAGGTGCCTTTTAGTTGTGCCTATTAAAATATGGAGAACAAAAATGTTGAGGTTCCAAAATTAGGGAAAGATCAGATCCACTTCCACCTCGTGCTGAAGCTGCTGCCACTAGTCATGGCCGAGACGATGAAATGCCAGCAACGTCGTCTGCCAAGGCCGATGCCCAATGTCATAGTACAGAGCATGTCAAATCCAAAACACCAAATATCAGAAAAAAAAGGACTCCAAAACCTAAAATAAAATTGTCGTCGGAGAAGCGTAAACTTGCCAATATGCCATTTACGACACGGAGTGGCAAGGAACGGCTGAGGCCCTGGCCTATGTTCATGGCTAGTGGTTCAGCTTCACATGAGGATGGAAGCACTCAGCCTCTCGCTAGAAAAATGAAAAGACTAAAGCTGGCAAAAGCAGTAGCACCGCAAAGAACTGTGCGTTCTTCGAAATCCCAAATCCACAAGGAGAGTCCGACTGCAGTGACACTCCTAGATGGGCCCGGTGTTTGTGTCGGCCACTAGGGTCGCTTATCTTACTCACACAGCTACCTCATTGCGCCTCTTTTTTTCTTTGCGTCATGTTCTGTTTGGGGAGGGTTTTTTGGAAGGGACATCCTGCGTGACACTGCAGTGCCACTCCTAGATGGGCCCGGTGTTTGTGTCGGCCACTAGGGTCGCTAATCTTACTCACACAGTCAGCTACCTCATTGCGCCTCTTTTTTTCTTTGCGTCATGTGCTGTTTGGGGAGGGTTTTTTGGAAGGGACATCCTGCGTGACACTGCAGTGCCACTCCTAGATGTGCCCGGTGTTTGTGTCGGCCACTAGGGTCGCTAATCTTACTCACACAGCTACCTCATTGCGCCTCTTTTTTTCTTTGCGTCATGTGCTGTTTGGGGAGGGTTTTTTGGAAGGGCCATCCTGCGTGACACTGCAGTGCCACTCCTAGATGGGCCCGGTGTTTGTGTCGGCCACTAGGGTCGCTAATCTTACTCACACAGTCAGCTACCTCATTGCGCCTCTTTTTTTCTTTGCGTCATGTGCTGTTTGGGGAGGGTTTTTTGGAAGGGACATCCTGCGTGACACTGCAGTGCCACTCCTAGATGGGCCCGGTGTTTGTGTCGGCCACTAGGGTCGCTAATCTTACTCACACAGTCAGCTACCTCATTGCGCCTCTTTTTTTCTTTGCGTCATGTGCTGTTTGGGGAGGGTTTTTTGGAAGGGACATCCTGCGTGACACTGCAGTGCCACTCCTAGATGGGCCCGGTGTTTGTGTCGGCCACTAGGGTCGCTAATCTTACTCACACAGCTACCTCATTGCGCCTCTTTTTTTCTTTGCGTCATGTGCTGTTTGGGGAGGGTTTTTTGGAAGGGACATCCTGCGTGACACTGCAGTGCCACTCCTAGATGGGCCCGGTGTTTGTGTCGGCCACTAGGGTCGCTTATCTTACTCACACAGCGACCTCGGTGCAAATTTTAGGACTAAAAATAATATTGTGAGGTGTGAGGTATTCAGAATAGACTGAAAATGAGTGTAAATTATGGTTTTTGAGGTTAATAATACTTTGGGATCAAAATGACCCCCAAATTCTATGATTTAAGCTGTTTTTTAGTGTTTTTGGAAAAAAACACCCGAATCCAAAACACACCCGAATCCGACAAAAAAAATTCGGTGAGGTTTTGCCAAAACGCGTTCGAACCCAAAACACGGCCGCGGAACCGAACCCAAAACCAAAACACAAAACCCGAAAAATTTCAGGCGCTCATCTCTAGTTATTTGGGGTCGGTCCATCGGACCTGGTGGCCACGGCAACTGCTGGAAAATCCGCCGTTTTTACCCTAAGTCACATCTCTGCAGAAAAAGACACCGTCTTTTCAGCCTCAGTCCTTTCGTCCCTATAAGATCATATCTGCCCAGGGATAGAGGAAAGGGAAGAAGACTGCAGCAGGCAGCCCATTCCCAGGAACAGAAGCGTTCCACCGCTTCTGACAAGTTCTCAGCATGGCGCTGAGACCGTACAGGACCCCTGGATCCTACAAGTAGTATCCCAGGGGTACAGATTGGAATGTCGAGACGTTTCCCCTTCGCAGGCTCCTGAAGTCTGCTTTACCAAGGTCTCCCTCCGACAAGGAGGCAGTATGGGAAAAAATTCACAAGCTGTATTCCCAGCAGGTGATAATTAAATTACCCCTCCTACTACAAGAAAAGGGGTATTATTCCACACTATATTGTGGTACTGAAGCCAGAAGGCTAGGTGAGACTTATTCTAAAAAAAATTTTGAACACTTACAAAGGTTCAAATCAAGATGGAGTCACTCAGAGCAGTGATAACGAACCAGGAAGAAGGGGACTATATAGTGTCCCGGGACATCAGGGATGCTTACCTCTATGTCCCAAATTTGCCCTTCTCACTAAGGGTACCTCAGGTTCGTGGTGCAGAACTGTCACTATCAGTTTCAGACGCTGCCGTTTGGATTGTCCACGGCACCCCGGGTCTTTACCAAGATAATGGCCGAAATGATGATTCTTCTTCGAAGAAAAGGCGTCTTAATTATCCCTTACTTGGACGATCTCCTGATAAGGGCATAGTCCAGGGAACAGTTGGAGGTCGGAGTAGCACTATCTCGGATACTGCTACAACAGCACGGGTGGATTCTAAATATTCCAAAATCGCAGCTGATCCCGACGACACGTCTGCTGTGCCTAGGGATGATTCTGGACACAGTCCAGAAAAAGGTGTTTCTCCCGGAAGAGAAAGCCAGGGAGTTATCCGAGCTAGTCAGGAACCTCCTAAAAACAGTGCATCATTGCACAAGGGTCCTGGTAAAAATGGTGGCTTCCTACGAAGCAATTCCATTCGGCAGATTTCACGCAAGAACTTTTCAGTGGGATCTGCTGGACAAATGGTCCGGATCGCATCTTCAGATGCATCAGCGGATAACCCTATATCCAAGGACAAGGGTGTCTCTCCTGTGGTGGTTATAGAGTGCTCATCTTCTAGAGGGCCGCAGATTCGGCATTCAGGATTGGATGCTGGTGACCACGGAGCCCAGCCCGAGAGGCTGGGGAGCAGTCACACAAGGAAAAAATTTCCAGGGAGTGTGATCAAGTCTGGAGACTTTTCTCCACATAAATATACTGGAGCTAAGGGTAAATTTATAATGCTCTAAGCTTAGCAAGACCTCTGCTTCAAGGTCAGCCGGTATTGATCCAGTGGGAAAAACATCACGGCAGTCGCCCACGTAAACAGACAGGGCGACACAAGAAGCAGGAGGGCAATGGCAAAAACTGCAAGGACTTTTCGCTGGGCGGAAAATCATGTGATAGCACTGTCAGCAGTGTTTCATCCCGGGAATGGAAACTGGGAAGCAGACTTCCTCAGCAGGCACGACCTCCACCCGGGAGAGTGGAAACTTCATCGGGAAGTTTTTTCCACATGATTGTAAACCGTTGGGAAATACCAAAGGTGGACATGATGGCGTCCCGTCTGAACAAAAAACGGGACAGGTATTGCGCCAGGTCAAGAGACCCTCAGGCAATAGCTGTGGACGTTCTGGTAACACCGTGGGTGTACCAGTCGGTGTATGTGTTCCCTCCTCTGCTTCTCATACCTAAGGTGCTGAGACTTATAAGACGTAGAGGAGTAAGAACTATACTCATGGCTCCGGATTGGCCAAGAAGGACTTGGTACCCGGAACTTCAAGAGATGCTTACAGAGGTCTTATGGCCTCTGCCGCTAAGAAGGGACTTGCTTCAGCAAGTACCATGTCTGTTCCAAGACTTACCGCAGCTGCGTTTGTCGGCATGGCGGTGGAAAGCCGGATCCTAAGGGAAAAGGCATTCCGGAAGAGGTCATTCCTACCCTGGTCAAAGCCAGAAAGGAGGTGACCGCACAACATTATCACCACATGTGGCGAAAATATGTTGCGTGGTGTGAGGCCAGGAAGGCCCCACAAAGAAATTTCAACTCGGTCGTTTCCTGCATTTCCTGCAAACAGGAGTGTCTATGGGCCTCAAATTGGGGTCCATTAAGGTTCAAATTTCGGCCCTGTCGATTTTCTTCCAGAAAGAATTGGCTTCAGTTCCTGAAGTCCAGAAGTTTGTCAAGGGAGTATTGCATATACAACCCCCTTTTGTGCCTCCAGTGGCACTGTGGGATCTCAACGTAGTTCTGGGATTCCTCAAATCACATTGGTTTAAAACCAGTCAAATCTGTGGATTTGAAGCATCTCACATGAAAAGTGACCATGCTCTTGGCCCTGGCCTGGACCAGGCGAGTGTCAAATTGGTGGTTTTTTCTCAAAAAAGCCCATATCTGTTTGTCCATTCGGACAGGGCAGAGCTGCGGACTCGTCCCCAGTTCTCTCCCTAAGGTGGTGTCAGTGTTTCACCTGAACCAGCTTATTGTGGTGCCTTGCACCTACTAGGGACTTGGAGGACTCCAAGTTGCTAGATGTTGTCAGGGCCCTGAAAATATGTTCCAGGACGGCTGGAGTCAGGAAAACTGATTTGCTGTTATCCTGTATGCACCCAACAAACTGGGTGCTCTTGCTTCTAAGCAGACTATTGCTAGTTGGATGTGTAATACAATTCAGCTTGCACATTCTGTGGCAGGCCTGCCACAGCTAAAATATGTAAATGCCCATTCCACAAGGAAGGGGGCTCATCTTGGGCGGCTGCCCGAGGGGTCTCGGCTTTACAACTTTGCCGAGCAGCTACTTGGTCAGGGGCAAACACGTTTGCTAAATTCTACAAATTTGATACCCTGGCTAAGGAGGACCTGGAGTTCTCTCATTCGGTGCTGCAGAGTCATCCGCACTCTCCCGCCCGTTTGGGAGCTTTGGTATAATCCCCATGGTCCTTTCAGGAACCCCAGCATCCACTAGGACGATAGAGAAAATAAGAATTTACTTACCGATAATTCTATTTCTCGGAGTCCGTAGTGGATGCTGGGCGCCCATCCCAAGTGCGGATTATCTGCAATACTTGTACATAGTTACAAAAATCGGGTTATTATTGTTGTGAGCCATCTTTTCAGAGGCTCCGCTGTTATCATACTGTTAACTGGGTTTAGATCACAAGTTGTACGGTGTGATTGGTGTGGCTGGTATGAGTCTTACCCGGGATTCAAAATTCCTCCCTTATTGTGTACGCTCGTCCGGGCACAGTACCTAACTGGCTTGGAGGAGGGTCATAGGGGGAGGAGCCAGTGCACACCACCTGATCGGAAAGCTTTACTTTTGTGCCCTGTCTCCTGCGGAGCCGCTATTCCCCATGGTCCTTTCAGGAACCCCAGCATCCACTACGGACTCCGAGAAATAGAATTATCGGTAAGTAAATTCTTATTTTCTCATAGTCCGTAGTGGATGCTGGGGACTCCGTAAGGACCATGGGGAATAGCGGCTCCGCAGGGAATAGCGGCTCCGCAGGAGACTGGGCACATCTAAAGAAAGCTTTAGGACTATCTGGTGTGCACTGGCTCCTCCCCCTATGACCCTCCTCCAAGCCTCAGTTAGGATACTGTGCCCGGACGAGCGTACACAATAAGGAAGGATTTTGAATCCCGGGTAAGACTCATACCAGCCACACCAATCACACTGTACAACTTGTGATCTGAACCCAGTTAACAGCATGATAACAGAGGAGCCTCTAGACAAGATGGCTCACTACAGCAATAACCCGATTTTTTGGTAACAATAACTATGTACCAGTATTGCAGACAATCCGCACTTGGGATGGGCGCCCAGCATCCACTACGGACTATGAGAAATAGAATTATCGGTAAGTAAATTCTTATTTTCTCTAACGTCCAAAGTGGATGCTGGGGACTCCGTAAGGACCATGGGGATTATACCAAAGCTCCCAAACGGGCGGGAGAGTGCGGATGACTCTGCAGCACCAAATGAGAGAACTCCAGGTCCTCCTCAGCCAGGGTATCAATTTTGTAGAATTTTACAAACATATTTGCTCCTGACCAAGTAGCTGCTCGGCAAAGTAGTAAAGCCGAGACCCCTCGGGCAGCCGCCCAAGATGAGCCCACCTTCCTTGTGGAGTGGGCATTTACAGATTTTTTTGGCTGTGGCAGGCCTGCCACAGAATGTGCAAGCTGAATTGTACTACAAACCCAACGAGCAATAGTCTGCTTAGAAGCAGGAGCACCCAGCTCGTTGGGTGCATACAGGATAAACAGCGAGTCAGATTTACTGACTCCAGCCGTCCTGGAAACATATATTTTTCAGGGCCCTGACAACGTCTAGCAACTTGGAGTCCTCCAAGTCCCTAGTAGCCGCAGGCACCACAATAGGTTGGTTCAGGTGAAACGCTGAAACCACCTTAGGGAGAAACTGAGGACGAGTCCTCAATTCCGCCCTGTCCGAATGGAAAATCAGATAAGGGCTTTTACAGGATAAAGCCGCCAATTCTGACACGCGCCTGGCCCAGGCCAGGGCCAACAGCATGACCACTTTCCATGTGAGATATTTTAACTCCACAGATTTAAGTGGTTCAAACCAATGTGACTTTTGGAACCCAAAACTACATTGAGATCCCAAAGTGCCACTGGAGGCACAAAAGGAGGCTGTATATGCAGTACCCCTTTTACAAACGTCTGAACTTCAGGGACTGAAGCTAGTTCTTTTTGGAAGAAAATTGACAGGGCCAAAATTTGAACCTTAATGGACCCCAATTTCAGGCCCATAGACACTCCTGTTTGCAGGAAATGTAGGAATCGACCCAGTTGACTTTCCTCCGTCGGGCCTTACTGGCCTCGCACCACGCAACATATTTTCGCCACATGCGGTGATATGTTTTGCGGTTACATCCTTCCTGGCTTTGATCAGGATAGGGATGACTTCATCCGGAATGCCTTTTTTCCTTCAGGATCCGGCGTTCAATCGCCATGCCGTCAAACGCAGCCGCAGTAAGTCTTGGAACAGACAGGGTCCTTGCTGGAGCAGGTCCCTTCTTAGAGGTAGAGGCCACGGATCCTCCGTGAGCATCTCTTAAAGTTCCGGTTACCAAGTCCTTCTTGGCCAATCCGGAGCCACGAATATAGTGCTTACTCCTCTCCATCTTATCAATCTCAGTACCTTGGGTATCGTTCAATCGCCATGCCGTCAAACGCAGCCGCGGTAAGTCTTGGAACAGACAGGGTCCTTGCTGGAGCAGGTCCCTTCTTAGAGGTAGAGGCCACGGATCCTCCGTGAGCATCTCTTAAAGTTCTGGTTACCAAGTCCTTCTTGGCCAATCCGGAGCCACGAATATAGTGCTTACTCCTCTCCATCTTATCAATCTCAGTACCTTGGGTATGAGAGGCAGAGGAGGGAACACATACACTGACTGGTACACCCACGGTGTTACCAGAGCGTCCACAGCTATTGCCTGAGGGTCCCTTGACCTGGCGCAATACCTGTCGAGTTTTTCCCAACGGTTTATAATCATGTGGAAGACTTCTGGGTGAAGTCCCCACTCTCCCGGGTGGAGGTCGTGCTGAGGAAGTCTGCTTCCCAGTTGTCCACTCCCGGAATGAATACTGCTGACAGTGCTATCACATGATTTTCCGCCCAGCGAAGAATCATTGCAGCTTCTGCCATTGCCCTCCTGCTTCTTGTGCCACCCTGTCTGTTTACGTGGGTGACTGCCGTGATGTTGTCCGACTGGATCAACACCGGCTGACCTTGAAGCAGAGGTCTTGCTAAGCTTAGAGCATTGTAAATGGCCCTTAGCTTCAGGATATTTATGTGAAGTGATGTCTCCAGGCTTGATCATAAGCCCTGGATATTCCTTCCCTGTGTGACTGCTCCCCAGCCTCGCAGGCTGGCATCCGTGGTCACCAGGACCCAGTCCTGAATGCCGAATCTGCGGCCCTCTAGAAGATGAGCACTCTGCAACCACCACAGGAGGGACACCCTTGTCCTTGGTGACAGGGTTATCCGCTGATGCATCTGAAGATGCGACCCGGACCATTTGTCCAGCAGGTCCCACTGGAAAGTTCTTGCGTGGAATCTGCCGAATGGGATTGCTTCGTAGGAAGCCACCATTTTACCCAGAACCCTTGTGCGTTGATGCACTGAGACTTGGCTCGGTTTTAGGAGGTTCCTGACTAGCTCGGATAACTCCCTGGCTTTCTCCTCCGGGAGAAACACCTTTTTCTGGACTGTGTCCAGGATCATCCCTAGGAACAGAAGACAAGTCGTCGGAACCAGCTGCGATTTTGGAATATTGAGAATCCAATCGTGCTGCCGCAACACTACCTGAGATAGTGCTACACCGACCTCCAACTGTTCCCTGGATCTTACCCTTATCAGGGAATCGTCCAAGTAAGGGATAACTAAAATTCCCTTCCTTCGAAGAAATATCATCATTTCGGCCATTACCTTGGTAAAGACCCGGGGTGCCGTGGACCATCCATACGGCAGCGTCTGAACTGATAGTGACAGTTCTGTACCATAAACCTGAGGTACCCTTGGTGAGAAGGGTAAATTTTGACATGAAGGTAAGCATCCTTGATGTCCCGAGCAATCATGTAGTCCCCTTCTTCCAGGTTCGCAATCACTGCTCTGAGTGACTCAATCTTGAATTTGAACCTCTGTATGTAAGTGTTCAAAGATTTTAGATTTAGAATCGGTCTCACCGAGCCGTCTGGCTTCGGTACCACAACAGTGTGGAATAATACCCCGTTCCCTGTTGCAGGAGGGGTACCTTGATTATCACCTGCTGGGAATACAGCTTGTGAATGGCTTCCAAAACTGTCTCCCTGTCAGAAGGAGACATCGGTAAAGCCGACTTTAGGAAACGGCGAGGGGGAGACGTCTCGAATTCTAATTTGTACCCCTGAGATATCACCTGAAGGATCCAGGGGTCTACTTGCGAATGAGCCCACTGCGCGCTGAAATTCATTGAGACGGGCCCCCCACCGTGCCTGATTCTGCTTGTAAAGCCCCAGCGTCATACTGAGGGCTTGGCAGAGGCGGGAGAGGGTTTCTGGTCCTGGGAACTGGCTGATTTCTGCAGCCTTTTTCCTCTCCCTCTGTCACGGGGCAGAAATGAGGAACCTTTTGCCCGCTTGTCCACGAAAAGACTGCGCCTGATAATACGGCGTCTTCTCATGTTGAGAGGCGACCTGGGGTACAAACGTGGATTTCCCAGCTGTTGCCGTGACCACCAGGTCTGAAAGACCGACCCCAAATAACTCCTCCCCTAATAAGGCAATACTTCCAAATGCCGTTTGGAATACGCATCACCTGACCACTGACGTGTCCATAACCCTCTACTGGTAGAAATGGACAACGCACTTGTACTTGATGCCAGTCGGCAAATATTCCGCTGTGCATCACGCATATATAGAAATGCATCTTTTAAATGCTCTATAGGCAAAAATATACTGTCCCTATCTAGGGTATCAATATTTTCAGTCAGGGAATCCGACCACGCCAACCCAGCCCTGCACATCCAGGCTGAGGCGATTGCTGGTCGCAGTATAACACCAGTATGTGTGTAAATACATTTTAGGATACCCTCCTGCTTTCTATCAGCAGGATCCTTAAGGGCGGCCATCTCAGGAGAGGGTAGAGCCCTTACAAGCGTGTGAGCGCTTTATCCCCCCTAGGGGGTGTTTCCCAACGCACCCTAACCTCTGGCGGGAAAGGATATGATGCCAATAACATTTTAGAAATTATCAGTTGTTATCGGGGGAAAACCACGCATCATCACACACCTCATTTCATTTCTCAGATTCAGGAAAACTACAGGTAGTTTTTCCTCACCGAACATAATACCCCTTTTTGGTGGTACTCGTATTATCAGAAATGTGTAAAACATTTTTCATTGCCTCAATCATGTAACGTGTGGCCCTACTGGAAGTCACATTTGTCTCTTCACCGTCGACACTGGAGTCAGTATCCGTGTCGGCGTCTATATCTGCCATCTGAGGTAACGGGCGCTTTAGAGCCCCTGACGGCCTATGAGACGTCTGGACAGGCACAAGCTGAGTAGCCGGCTGTCTCATGTCAACCACTGTCTTTTATACAGAGCTGACACTGTCACGTAATTCCTTCCAACAGTTCATCCACTCAGGTGTCGACCCCCTAGGTGGTGACATCACTATTACAGGCAATCTGCTCCGTCTCCACATCATTTTTCTCCTCATACATGTCGACACAAACGTACCGACATACAGCACACACACAGGGAATGCTCTGATAGAGGACAGGACCCCACTAGCCCTTTGGGGAGACAGAGGGAGAGTTTGCCAGCACACACCAGAGCGCTATATATATACAGGGATAACCTTATATAAGTGTTTTTCCCCTTATAGCTGCTGTATCATTTAATACTGCACGTAATTAGTGCCCCCCTTCTCTTTTTTAACCCTTTCTGTAGTGTAGTGACTGCAGGGGAGAGACAGAGAGCTTCCCTCCAACGGAGCTGTGAGGGAAAATGGCGCCAGTGTGCTGAGGAGATAGGCTCCGCCCCCTTATCGGCGGCCTTATCTCCCGTTTTTTTATGTATTCTGGCAGGGGTTAAATGCATCCATATAGCCCAGTAGCTATATGTGATGCATTTTTTGCCATCCAAGGTGTTTTTTATTGCGTCTCCAGGCGCCCCCCCCCCAGCGCCCTGCACCCTCAGTGACCGGAGTGTGAAGTGTGCTGAGAGCAATGGTGCACAGCTGCAGTGCTGTGCGGTACCTTGTTGAAGACAGGACGTCTTCTGCCGCCGATTTTCCGGACCTCTTCTGCCTTCTGGCTCTGTAAGGGGGCCGGCGGCGCGGCTCTGGGACCCATCCAAGCTGGGCCTGTGATCGTCCCTCTGGAGCTAATGTCCAGTAGCCTAAGAAGCCCAATCCACTCTGCACGCAGGTGAGTTCGCTTCTTCTCCCCTTAGTCCCTCGATGCAGTGAGCCTGTTGCCAGCAGGTCTCACTGAAAATAAAAAACCTAAACTAAAACTTTCACTAAGAAGCTCAGGAGAGCCCCTAGTGTGCACCCTTCTCGTTCGGGCACAGAGATCTAACTGGGGCTTGGAGGAGGGTCATAGGGGGAGGAGCCAGTGCACACCAGATAGTCCTAAAGCTTTCTTTAGATGTGCCCAGTCTCCTGCGGAGCCGCTATTCCCTGCGGAGCCGCTATTCCCCATGGTCCTTACGGAGTCCCCAGCATCCACTTAGGACGTTAGAGAAAAGCAGCGCTATTACTGTGGGCATTATGCATATAAGGGGCCCTACTACCATGGACATTATGTGTATAAGGGGCTCTACTACCGTTGACATTATGCGTATAAGGGTCGCTACTTCTGTGGGCATTATCTGTATAAGTGGCACTATTATGTGTGAAGGGGGCGCTACTACCTTTGACATTATAGGTATAGTGGGCGCTAGTACTGTGGGCATTATGTGTATAAGTGGCGCTACTACCGTGGTCATTTAGCTTATAAGCAGCACTACCTTGGGCATTATGCGTATAAAGGGTGCTACTAACGTGGACATTATACATATAAGGGACGCTACTACCGTGGGTATTGTGTGTAAGTGGCACTACTACTTTGGGACTTATGTGCATAAGGGCCACTACTAACATAGACATTATGCATATAAGTGAGCATTATGTATATAAGTGATGCTGCTACTGTGGACATGTGTATAAGGGGGGCTACTACCATTGGTATTATGTGTATAAGCGGCACTACTACTGTAGGTATTATGTGTATAAAGTACGCTACTACCGTGGGCATTGTGTATAAGGGGTGCTACTACTGTAGGATTTATGAGTATAAGCGGCGCTACTACTGTGGGCATTATGTGTATAAGTGGCACTGCTACTGTGGACATTATGGGGGTCATTCCGAGTTGATTGCTAGCTGCCGTTGTTCGCAGCACAGCGATCAGGATAAAAAGCGGCATTTCTGCGCATGCGTATGGGCCGCGTCATACGGGTACAAAGCCTGTTGTGGTTGTGCACAGATTGTAGCAAAGGTTTCAGTCGCACATGGCGGCCGCAAGAAGATTGACAGGAAGGGGGTGTTTCTGGGTGTCAACTGACCGTTTTCAGGGAGTGTTTGCAAAAATGCAGGCGTGTCTGAAAAAACGCAGGCGTGGCTGGGCGGATGTATGACATAGAATCCGGACACGAATAGGCTGAAGTGATCGCAAGCGCTGAGTAGGTTCAGAGCTACTCTGACACTGCACAAACTGTTTTTGCAGAGCTCGGCTGCACATGCGTTCGCACTTCTGATAAGCTAAAATACACTCCCAGTGGGCGGCGGCAGAGCGTTTGCACGGCTGCTAAAAACTGCTAGCGAGCAATCAACTCAGAATGACGCCCAATGTGTATAAGTTCAACTTATGAAGTTATCAGTGAGTTGGATGTAACTGTCAACATTTTAAAAATAATTACCATTTCCACTTGATTTCGGGCTTTTTGATAAATTTTGATAAAACAGAAGCTTTGGCTCTTGGCCCCAAAGCCACACAAAATTGGGGCTCTAGGTTCCCCTTTAAATGGGCGACTGGGTTTATAACCTACCTGGGTTTGCGCTTTTCACCTATCCTAGCTGAACTATATACGCTAAACTTATCGCACGCCATTAATAAAATGATTGAAGATTTTACATGTTGCCAGTCTCATATTTGGGTAGATGCCACTTGTACAAAATGATTTCCTTCCCCCGTTTACTATACCCGATCCAAATGCTCCCATTTCTTCTGACCAAACGAGATGTTCAAACAATTAACAAGGCCCTTAACACTTTCATCTAGACAAATAAGCGTCCACGTATAGCCCTTTTCAAATTGAAACATCCAACTACATTAGGTGGCGTGAATTTACCATGCCCAGAGGACTACTCTCTAGCCGCTAACTATAGGTATGCCCTTGACTGGGTGAGAGGTTCCTCTAACTACGCTAATACATTTCTAGAACAGCATATGCTACCCCAAGGTACCTTATCTACCATATTACATTTTCCAGACCCCTCTACACTGACGTCCATCCGTACGAATCCCTTACTGCCCGCTCCGTACAAAGCATGGCGACACCTTCGAAAACGCATAGGGCTGACACCTACCTACTCCTTATTCCAACTACTTCTCCATAACCCAGGCTTTCAAGGCGGGAACGCCGATGCAATTATCAAGACCTGGTATTCTCAAGGCTTACGTTTAGTGTATCAATTCTTGAATATCACCTGTACCGAAATGCTCACCCTGTCTCAATTAAAACAAAAATCTCCAAACCTGCATATACCACTATTTGCATATTTTCAAATCCGCAGCTTTGCAACACAATTGATAACACGCCTACGGCCAGCAGACTATACCTTTCCCCTAGACGTCCAACTGCGCTTAAATCCTCACTCTTCCTATCCAACATCCTTTATCTATGCACACACCAGACGTCAGATAGATTTAGATAGTCAAACCACAGGCCTAGCTAAATGGTCGATCACTTTCCCAGGCACCCCTTTGCAGACCATAATACAATGGCACTTATTACTTAATAAATATTTGGTGTCTTCTTCCTATGCAGAAATGCATTTAAAAATTTTACACAGGGCGTATTATACTCCTCGTCTCAGATATCTCACGGGCATCTCTGATAACTCCCATTGCTTCAAGTGCTCCTCACCTGATGCAGACATCATTCATTGCCTTTGGTCATGCCCTATAATACAACCTGATGGCTGTTCAATATCTCCAGGTAATAAATTATTATTAGCTCGGATAGCGGCAGCTTCGAAAAAGACCATACTGTCCCAATGGATACACAAAACCCCTATACCCATAACTCTCCTACTTCCTAAACTGACACATCTATACCAAATGGACTGGATCGAATGCTCTCTTAGAGCGGAATCCAACTCCCCCAAATTCTTTACAATATGGCTACCCTATGTGGTAACTCTGCCACAACCAATTCGTGATACCATGCGTAAAGTAGTTAAATATACTACTTGGTACAATACAGAGATACTCACGAGGGGATCACCGCCCTTCTAACCTTAACTTTATTATTTTAGGAACACCCTCTTTGCTTAGCTTAATTATACTGTTAATGGCAACGCGAGACGACCGTTCCCTGCTACATGTTTTGTAATATCCATAATATCCTATTCACGTTATTCCCTAACCATTATATGTGATTGCTGTTGTACAGATGTAATGTTGTACATTCCTACGTATCATTAACTTTGATATTGTGATAGATAAAGATGTTGTTAAACAGTTATCATGTAACATGTAAAATGTGTGTGTTACACCTATAATTTTTCTCTTAATAAACATATTTAAAAAAAAAAAAATAATTACCAGCTTAGCAGCTCTTCCAACACACCCATGAGGTGGCTGCCCAGTGTCGTTTTTCTTTTTTTAGCTGGGGTGTCGCCAGTAGCCCTAATCCCCACTTATTTCTGTAGCTCAGCTAGCCAGCAGCAGTCCACATAGCGAGCTCTTCAACTGTGTTTAGACACTTCCACTTCTGTCCAAGATCTTGTGCTACGATCCTAGCAGCCTCACGGTGATGTGTGTGATGTGCTTTCTCTAGCCCATGCCACATGTCTCTGTAGTTTGTCACAGTGAGCTTCTCATGAGGTACATATGCCTTCATAGCATTAATATACCTGACTGTGGCCCAGATATCTGAAGATTCGACCAGACGTTCTACTGCATTTAGCAGCATTGGCTTTAGCAGATGTTTCTTTGCCAGCTTTTTATAAATAGCCTGCACGTATCTGGGGTCCTTCCAGTCACTGCCCTCTTCCAGCACCATGAGTCTGCAGCCCAGGTGAGGAAGGCATTGGTTGAGACAGATCACTGCAGCAGACACAATGTCCATGTCTTGGCTCTGAAATTTCATCATCATTAGTGAGAGGACCGGTGGTGTAATCAGCCTCTTGATGGGACTCCATGGGAACACGCAATATCTGTCCACTATTTCTCCAAATAGTAAAGTAGAATACAGTTGGATGTCGTGGTGGCCAGAGTCCATAAGTCTTATAATGTTGGGGAGGACTTCGTCATACTTTTTCCATGTCTTATGATGACGCATCTGTATTACCGCCAGTAGTGTTTTTAGCAGCGCGGGGAGCAGGTTGTCGTTTGCCAGTTTGATTTTATGCATAATAGCTGTTATAAATGCATTCCTGTATCTCCTGGCCTGCTCTGGTGATCCTCTGGTGGAATTTGTGATGCCTTCAAGTACTTTTATGCAAATGTTGTTATCGATGTCATCCAGCATGCGTAACATCTCCTTAATGACCACGTCATAAAAGTGTCCGGTGATACACTCCGGGTGATTCAGAAGTGCTGCACAAACAATGGTGGTGGTCATTTTGTTGTGGATGCTGCTAGATTTCCACAAAGGCATAAGATGACCCAAAATTTCCTTCCAGTGGCCGGTCTGCACCAGCCTGTTACCATAGTCCTCAGCAGATCTGCACTGCGAGTACCCTGCGTCACTTAGAGTTGGCTGATGGAGTTTGCCTGCTCCATAGGGAAGAAGTGGTGGTCCTCCTTTCTCTGTACCAAATATAGATGCTGTACCTGGATCTTCCAGCAAAGACTCTACTTGTACTATGGCGGTCAGCACTGTATCCTGATGATGGGTATTACGCATGCTTTGTGTTTCCCAGGTGTTCAGTAGGGCGCAGGCTCTGGTGAAATGTCCCTTTATTCCTGGCTCTAGCACAGCAGTACATTCCATGGCCAGCGCAGCATTGTGTATCATTATAGCCAGAATGCTCTGTGTGCTGGCATCAGTGGCAGATTCCATGTAAGAACATATCTGAGGCAGTATATAACCCAGGAAGGTGAGCGGCACGCTAGTATGTGATATTACAGCTGCCAGTGTGGTAAGTAGTGAAAGCGGAGGGTGGCACGAGGACGCCTGTAGACAGGTCTGCAGCTCCCAGATGGTAATTAGCGTGTAATTATTGGCTAATAGGTAGAGGACTTTACTTGCCGCAAGCCAAGTGGCATCACTCTCCGTCTGGTCGGCCTCCACCATGGAGCTTAGGACGACGGGCACTGTGTGCTCCGTAAACAGGTCGGCTGAGTCCTTCCTTACTTCCAATACGTGGCAGAAAAAGTCCAGGATTATCTGCTGGTCATAGCTGGACAGCCCCTTGTAACGTAGGGCCTCACGTAGCTTATCGATGGTATAGATAAGTTTCTCAGACGCCATCTTGTCAATGATCTCAGGCAAACATTCCTGTAACAGCGGGGAATAGAGGATCTTAAGCAGCTGGAGATCATTCTCCATCTCCTGGGTAAATTCCCTGGAGGGCGACATGATGGGTAATTTCTTCTGCTCTTCTCGCAGAGTCACGTCCAAAGTTAGACGGCTCTATGCGCAGTGTTTAAATTAAGGGTAAGATAGACTTACCAGTCGTAAACCAAATATTAGTCACAAAATACTCAAAAGAGTAGCGCTGTGGGAAAAACTATCACCACAAATGGCCAGCCACTGACAAGCCAGCCTTTACATAGGGCTGTGTGCCATTATGACATCACTGTGAGCTCATAGGGCTGTGTGCCATTATGACATCACTGTGAGCTCACAGCAGCCTGCTGGGCAGCACTGGACTGGGCTTAGACCTCCGCACCCCCCATAGTCTGCTTGATAGTAAGTGATGCTTTGTGGTAAACGCAGCACATGTTTAAGCTTCATCAGGAAGTAACAGAGAACCCTTTAGGTTGCAGCACATGTAATAAAACACTCCCATACAATAGGAATCCTTTATTGCAGTGATTGGCAACCTGATACACTTCAGTGATCAGATGGGTGGCACTCTAACCTCCACAAAGGCCGCACATTGGATTTAATCTCAGTAAATTTTTATCAATTCACCTTTTTTTGGAGAGCGTTAGTACCAACCAACCAGCTCCCAACTGTCATTTTTCAAACACAGCCTGTAACATGACAGTTGGGAGCTGATTGGCTGGTTCTTTATTTCTCTCTCTCTACTTTACCCCTCTCCAAGCTTTGATAAATCTCCATAGCCTGGTACTCCCCCAGATCCGTTTGCGTCTCCTGACCTGACCTTGCCACACTAAGTGAAATATTTAGGGGGCACATTCACCGCTTGGGGATGTAAATCACGTTTCGCGTAATGTATGAGGCTCCACCTAATTGAGGGCGAGAGGCACCCATATCTTGTCCGTTTGATTACGGTAGGCCGCTAGAGGTTCATCACAAACACAGGCGACCCATCACTCTCCTAATGTGCGACTTAGGGCAGGTATACAATGCTTTTTGTACAACCAATAAGAATTCAGCGCTTCTGCAATGTCCAAGACAGCTCTAGGTATCGCAGCGCCATCATCCCATCGCCGCTTCTCTCTCCCGCCCATATGGTGAAACATATTTCGCATTTAGCAGCAAGTTTGTATTATTAAAATAGTTCATAGAAATTAATAAATGGAAGAAAAGACAAAATTTGAATAATTATTTTTTAGCACGTCCCCGCCGCCTGTTTACAGAACATCAACAATTTGTGGAATTGTGTCTGCTGCGCCCTACGGCAGCCGATATCTGAGAGGCGACGTGTAGTTTATATTTAGAGACAGAACCTGTGGAAATGGGCGTGAGGCTTATTTTGGGGCGACAGCCCGCTCCTAGCGCACTGTCCTGACCTGCGTATGTTTGTGTTAATGTTACTGCCTGTCTTTTGTTGTCTATGGGGGTCATTCCGAGTTGATCGCTCGCTAGCAGATTTTAGCGGCCGTGCAAACGCTATGCCGCCGCCCACTGGGAGTGTATTTTAGCTTAGCAGAAGTGCGAACGAAAGGATCGCAGAGCGGCTACAAAATAATTTTGTGTAGTTTCAGAGTAGCTCCAAATCTACTCAGCGCTTGCGATGACTTCAGACTGTTCAGTTCCTGTTTTGACATCATGAACATGCCCAGCCACGCCTGCGTTTTTCCTGGCACGCCTGCGTTTTTCTAAACACTCCCTGAAAATGGTCAGTTGACACCCAGAAACACCCACTTCATGTCAATCACTCTGCGGCCAGCAGTACGACTGAAAAGCTTCGCTAGTCCTTGTGTGAAACTACATCAGCCGTTGTGAAAGTACATCACGCGTGCAGTGCGCTGCATACGCATGCGCAGAAGTGCTGTTTTTTGCATCTTCGCTGCGCAGCGAACATTTTCAGCTAGCGATCAACTCGGAATGACCCCCAATGTGTTTAATTGCTTTTATAAATGTAGGTGTGAAATGTATGGTGTGTGACAGCTTACGTATCAGCTTGCTGACATCAGCGTCGGTGCATTATACAGGCTGCTTTGTGAGATAACACAATATAATCATTCCAACATCAAACTAGTTGCATCGTTTCAGCACAATTTTATTTTATTTTATTGATATGAAAGAAAATCATATAGGGTGCAGTTTTTATTTAAAGTGCGGTAAATGCTGAACTGCGTATTGCTGGGAATTTCATGCGTTTGTCTTCTTTGTAGAGTAAAATGATGAGCCCCAGTGTGACGCTTTGTGCCTCCTCCTCTCCTTACATGTTTACAAGTGATCTGCAGGTTAATAATACTTTGATTTTGCATCCAAAGGGGCTTATTGTGAGTCAGATGCATCTGCGATCGCTGTTTCAATGCCAGTATCCGCCCATCTATGCCTAGTAGCTGTCCACCTGCATGCCATCACCAGTGCCACTGGCACTTGCGTCTGCTCCATACTCCATCCATCTGAACAGAGGCGTAACTAAGGGGGGTCAGCAGGGCACGTGCCCTGGGCACCGTGGCAGGTCCAGCAGAAGGGGGCGCCGCCGGCCAGGGCATCGTACCTGCTCGCCCGCCCCGCCTCCATTAATGTGCTGCTGCTGCCGCCGGGTGCCTGCTGTGTGATAACGAGGAGCAGCAGCAGCAGCAGCAGCGAGTGACCTGTGACAGTGAGGTCAGAGGAGCATGTGCTGAGCCCAGATTGGTGGAGCCCAGCACATGCTCATCTGACCCGAGCAGGGGGCGGGGCTACATTGGGATCTTCTACAGCTCTTCTCCTGGGCCCTGGCTGGCAGCGTGTAAGAGGAGGGAGGAGCTGCTGGAGGCTACACGTCATCATAGGTGAGGGCACCTCTGTGTGTGTGTGTCTCCATGTACCCCTCCCCCCATCAGCAGTGTGTGTCTCCATGTCCCCCTCCCCCCATCAGCAGTGTGTGTCTCCATGTCCCCCTCCCCCCATCAGCAGTGTGTGTCTCCATGTCCCCCTCCCCCCATCAGCAGTGTGTGTCTCCATGTACCCCTCCCCCATCAGCAGTGTGTGTCTCCATGTACCCCTCCCCCCATCAGCAGTGTGTGTCTCCATGTCCCCCTCCCCCCATCAGCAGTGTGTGTCTCCATGTCCCCCTCCCCCCATCAGCAGTGTGTGTCTCCATGTACCCCTCCCCCATCAGCAGTGTGTGTCTCCATGTACCCCTCCCCCCATCTGCAGTGTGTGTGTCTCCATGTACCCCTCCCCCCATCAGCAGTGTGTGTCTCCATGTCCCCCTCCCCCCATCAGCAGTGTGTGTCTCCATGTACCCCTCCCCCCATCAGCAGTGTGTGTCTCCATGTACCCCTCCCCCCATCAGCAGTGTGTGTCTCCATGTACCCCTCCCCCCATCAGCAGTGTGTGTGTGTGTGTGTGTGTGTGTGTGTGTGTGTGTGTGTGTCTCCATGTACCCCTCCCCCCATCAGCAGTGTGTGTCTCCATGTACCCCTCCCCCCATCAGCAGTGTGTGTCTCCATGTACCCCTCCCCCCATCAGCAGTGTGTGTCTCCATGTACCCCTCCCCCCATCAGCAGTGTGTGTCTCCATGTACCCCTCCCCCCATCAGCAGTGTGTGTCTCCATGTCCCCCTCCCCCCATCAGCAGTGTGTGTCTCCATGTACCCCTCCCCCCATCAGCAGTGTGTGTCTCCATGTACCCCTCCCCCCATCAGCAGTGTGTGTCTCCATGTACCCCTCCCCCCCATCAGCAGTGTGTGTGTGTGTCTCCATGTACCCCTCCCCCCATCAGCAGTGTGTGTCTCCATGTACCCCTCCCACCATCAGCAGTGTGTGTCTCCATGTCCCTCTCCCCCCATCAGCAGTGTGTGTGTGTGTGTGTGTGTGTGTGTGTGTGTGTGTGTGTGTGTGTGTGTCTCCATGCCACTCCATCAGCAGTGTGTGTGTGTCTCCATGTCCACCTCCCCCCATCAGCAGTGTGTGTCTCCATGCCCCCCCATCAGCAGTGTGTGTCTCCATGCCCCCCATCAGCAGTGTGTGTCTCCATGCCCCCACCAACAGCAGTGTGTGTCTCCATGCCCCCCCCCAACAGCAGTGTGTGTCTCCATGTACCATTCCGCCCATCAGCAGTGTGTGTCTCCATGCCCCCCCAACAGCAGTGTGTCTCTCCATGCCCCCCCTAACAGCAGTGTGTGTGTCTCCATGTTCCCCCCATCAGCAGTGTGTGTCTCCATGTCCCCCTTCCCCCATCAGCAGTGTGTGTCTCCATGCCCCCCCAACAGCAGTGTGTGTGTGTCTCCATGTTCCCCCCATCAGCAGTGTGTGTCTCCATGTCCCCCTCCCCCCATCAGCAGTGTGTGTCTCCATGTTCCCCCCATCAGCAGTGTGTGTCTCCATGTCCCTCTCCCCACACCAGTGTATCTCTATGCCCCCTCCCCGCCAGCAGTGTGAATATCTCCATTCAACATCACAGGGGGGTGTGCTGAATGACGACGCAGGGGGAGGTGATGGTGTGCTGAATGATGACACAGGGGGAGGTGATGGTGTGCTGAATGACGACGCAGGGGGAGGTGATGGTGTGCTGAATGATGACACAGGGGGAGATGATGGTGTGCTGAATGATGACACAGGGGGAGGTGATGGTGTGCTGAATGACGACACAGGAGGAGGTGATGGTGTGCTGAATGATGACACAGGGGGAGGTGATGGTGTGCTGAATGACGACGCAGGAGGAGGTGATGGTGTGCTGAATGACGACACAGGGGGTGGTGATGGTGTGCTGAGTGATGACACAGGGGGAGGTGATGGTGTGCTGAATGACGACGCAGGAGGAGGTGATGGTGTGCTGAGTGATGACGCAGGGGGTGGTGATGGTGTGCTGAATGATGACACAGGGGGAGGTGATGGTGTGCTGAATGACGACACAGGGGGAGGTGATGGTGTGCTGAGTGACGACGCAGGGGGTGGTGATGGTGTGCTGAGTGACGACGCAGGAGGAGGTGATGGTGTGCTGAATGACGACGCAGGAGGAGGTGATGGTGTTCTGAGTGGTGACGCAGGGGGAGGTGATGGTGTGCTGAGAGACGTCGCCGGTAGGAGGTGATGGTGTGCTGAGAGACGTCGCCGGTAGGAGGTGATGGTGTGCTGAGAGACGTCGCCGGTAGGAGGTGATGGTGTGGCTGAGAGATGATGCAGGGGGTGGTGATGGTGTGACTGAGAGATGACACGAGAGAGAGATGATGGTGTGGCTGAGAGACGCAGGGAATGTGAGTCTTGTTGAACCGCTGTTGCATGATGCTGACCTTGTTAATATTCCTGCACAAACAGATGGGATCTCCTACATGAATAGTGAATACTGACTGAAGACGCCATCTTCCTCAGAGGATACAGTTCTTCAGAGGTTCCACAGTGTGAGAAACCATCATACAGGTAAGGTGCATGTTGAATTGAAAAGAATGTTCCCAGTGGGACGTGAAACAGGTGGCATGTCATGTTGCCACGCCCCATTTTTGGAGACCACGCCCCTTCTGGTATGTGAACACGCCCATTTTTTGGCGCGCCTGTGGCGCGTGCACACAATTTGTCAATTTGTTTCTAAGGCTTTTCTTTACTTCTTTTTTTTTTTTAGGTGGTGGTGGTGGGGGGAAGGTTGGTGGGGGGGGGGGGGGGGGCGCCATTCCTAATCTTGCCCTGGGCTCCAAAAACCCTAGTTACGCCTCTGCATCTGAAGCAGGTGTTCTATCGCCGTACGCACACTGCGAATGAGCTTGGAAGTCGGCTGGCACTCTTACCAGATGGATCAGTTGCACGGAACGAGTGATCTGACAATAGGCCTAATTCCGCCTCAATCGCTGAAGTGCGGAAATCGCTATTCAGCGATTTCTGCACTTCTGCGCATGTGTGCACGATGCGTGAGGGCTTAGATTGCCATCGCATGTGATTGCAGTCTAAGTGCCGGTGGGGGACAGTGAAGGGGCGGCATTGCTGCGTTTTGTGGGCGGGGTTTGTGGGCGTGTTCAGACCGTTTGCGGGGTGGGCCGCAGTGGTGGCTGCGTGACATCACATGCAGCTGCTGCAACCCCCAAACATGGCAGCCCAGCGGCTGCCTGCCAAGGCAGGGTGGTACCCTAAAGATGCGTTCGCTTCGCTGTTTAGTGAAGCGCTCACATTTTTGGCGGGCGGGGAATTACCCGGCGTGCAGGGCAGCTAGTGTAAGGAGTTGTAGTTTTACGACAAATCTACAACTTTCTGAATTAGGCCCAACATACAGATAGTTCCTTCCGCCCTTTCAAAAACTTGATGGAATTTTGTATATTTTCAGGCCTGTTTAAAACCCCAAGACAGTAGGAGGTGTCAGCGAATGATCAGCAGTGCTCAGCGTAAATTCCAATAATATGGGACTTTCACTAGTGCAACCCTTTTTACTAGTGCAACTAGTTTTTAATCGACAAGTTTAGTACCCACAGTCACACTTGCCCAAATGTTTGTAGCTAGCAGGGCATGGGTGCCCAGATTCTCTGCAGGCTCTGTATTAACAAGAAAACCTGCTCTAGGCTTTGAGCATTACACTTGCCCATCCCGGGCTGATAGAACCATATAGACCCACCGTGTGCGGGGAAACCAATGCAATGTGGTCTAGTAGGATCCCGGCCAGGTTTTTTAGGGGTTTAGGGTCCTGATTTGAATTCGCCTGGCAGAACTTTGACCCCGGGAGTCTGTTCTGGGCCTTCCAATGGATGGATTTGGATAAAACTTCATTGAGAGGTAACATTGGATCCCAGAAGACATACACTACTAGGGGGTTGGGGTTGGCCGGACCTCACGGCAGAATGCGCCAGGCAGATCTTTGACCCACGGAGCCTGTTCTGGGCCTTCCACTGGATAGATTTGTATAATGCTTCAGAGCGGTAACACTGGATCCCAGAAGACATACTAGGGGGTTGTCGTACTTCCGGTTGATGTCCGCTGACCAGAGCTTTGACCCAGGGAGCCTGTTCTGGGCCTTCCACTGGATGGATTTTGAGAAAAACTTCACAGAGTGGTAACATTGGATCCCAGAAAACATGCTAGGGAGTTGGGGTCACAGGAGGTCCCCAGGGCTACTAGCAACACCCCAAAGACGAAAATGACACTGGGCAGACACCTCATGGGTGTCTTGGGAGAGGTACTAAGCTACTAATTATTATTATTTTTATGTTGACAGTTACATCCAACTCATTGATAACTTAATAATTGGAAAATTTAAACCTGGGCAATGCTGGGTACTTCAGCTAGTATATAGCTATATATATATAAATGCGAAAGCCCTCACATACTCACTCACTCACTCACTCACTCACTCACTCACTCACCACTAATTCTCTTCCCGATATATTAGGAAGATGAAATGTAACATAGGTATTCTGCAGGTGGGAAATAGGAATTCTACGTAATAAGAATATTCATAAACCTCCCCTAAGGGGATGAAAAGGGAAGTTGACATAATGACATCATTACTGATGCGCGGCTTGCGTTGCGTGAACGATAACGCCCAAGCGGATAATCGGATAAAAATTTAGATTGCACCTCCAGTGTGTAGAATTTAATAAACTACAAAAATGTTCCTGTCACTTTTTACCGTAACTGCTACGGGGGCTCCTCGGGTAACGCCAAGAACCATGGATTCATATTTACTTACATTAACACTTCTCAAATTTACATCTGTATAGATTTACCAAATTATTACACTCCTGTATATGTACAACCGTGAGAATCAGAAACTCCTGTGCGAAGAACGGGTAGAATAGATAGTAATTTATAAACAGACACACAAACTATAGGGAACTTTTATAACCGCATTGTGGCGCTCACGAAAAGCGGTTTTCCGTGGCATAGCCATGCCAACAGGAGCCAGAATGAAACACAGATTTGTGGTAATCCATTTAGTTTTAGAAAGTAATCTTGCCCAATTAAAACTGCAAAATCATCAAAAGAACTAAATTAGCTCCATAACTTTTCCTTATCCTGGATGTGATCAGATTGAAATAAACTGTGACAAACTTTTTATTTAGCAGATAAATCAGTTGGTAGAACGCTGGGCTGCAAAATATGGGACCATCAGGCCAGAAACAGAATCAAATGTCTGCATGGCTCCTAGGGTAACCAACGCCATTACCCCCTAGATATAGCAACTACCTTGCCCAATTGTGCAACCTCCAGGAGGGCACTGCCAACCTGCAACCCTCACATGAGACCCTTGAAATGTTAAATGTCCTGTGGACCCAAGAAGAGATCTCATCTGGAATTTCCCAACTCACCATTGACGAGGTCCCATGGTCCCTGGTGGGTGAACCAACAATTGAATCTGCCAGTTTCCCAAACGAAAATGCTAGAGGCCCAGATTATGACCATCCCTAAACCTGGTAAGGATTCAACTAACCCACTGACCCATAATACTTTTATATTTTGATGGATATGTGCCAAATTAATTACCATCCGTTTGAGCCCTCTCCTCCCTCATCTATGTCATCCTGACCAAGTGAGGCTCGTCCTGGGTAGACAAATCTCTGAGAGAACTGGTATCACAAACTGAAAATTAATGAATTACACTCTACCTAGATCCAGAAATTGCCTATGACTCCATTGGAACTACAGTATCCAATTTTATATCAGAATGGGCATAATTTAAATTGTAGTATTCGCATTGGGTGATTTATCAACGTACAGTATATTGCATTGTAGAAAAGGGTTCACTAAGGCTGGCCGGCGGTCGGGCTCCCAGCGACCAGCATACCGGCGCCGGGAGCCCGACCACCGGCCTACCGACAGTGTGGCGAGCGCAAATGAGCCCCTCGCTGCGCTCGCCACGCTACGGTCAATTTCACATGATGTTGTGCAAATGGAATTGACAACAGGTGGAAATTATAGGCAATTAGCAAGACACCCCCAATAAAGGAGTTGTTCTGCAGGTGGTGACCACAGACCACTTCTCAGCTCCTATGCTTTCTGGCTGATGTTTTGGTCACTTTTGAAAGCTTGCAGTGCTTTCACTCTAGTGGTAGCATGATACCGAGTCTACAACCCACACAAGTGGCTCAGGTAGTGCAGCTCATCCAGGATGGCACATCAATGCGAGCTGTGTCTGTCAGCGTAGTGTCCAGAGCATGGAGGCGCGACCAGGAGACAGGCCAGTACATCAGGAGACATGGAGGAGGCCGTAGGAGAGCAACAACCCAGCAGCAGGGCCGCAACCTCCGCCTTTGTGCAAGGAGAAACAGGAGGAGAACTGCCAGAGCCCTGCAAAATGACCTCCAGCAAGCCACAAATGTGCATGTGTCTACTCAAACGATCAGAAACAGACTCCATGTGGGTGGTATGAGGGCCCGATGTCCACAGGTGGGGGTTGTGCTTACAGCCCAACACCGTGCAGGACGTTTGGCATTTGCCAGAGAACACCAAGATTGGCAAATTCGCCACTGGCGCCCTGTGCTCTTCACAGATGAAAGCAGGTTCTCATTGAGCACATGTGACAGACGTGACAGAGTCTGGAGACGCCAAGGAGAACGTTCTGCTGCATACAACATCCTCCAGCATGACCGGTTTGGCAGTGGGTCAGTAATGGTGTGGAGTGGCATTTCTTTGGGAGGCCGCTCAGCCCTCCATGTGCTCGCCAGAGGTAGCCTGACTGCCATTAGGTACCGAGATGAGATCCTCAGACCCCTTGTGAGACCATATGCTGGTGCAGTTGGCCCTGGCTTACTCCTAATGCAAGAAAATGCTAGACCTCATGTGTCTGGAGTGTGTCAGCAGTATACCTGCAAGACGAAGGCATTGATGCTATGGACTGGCCCGCCCATTCCCCAGACCTGAATCCAATTGAGCACATCTGGGACATCATGTCTCGCTCCATCCACCACAGACAGTCCAGGAGTTGGCGGATGCTTTTGTCCAGGTCTGGGAGGAGATCCCTCAGGAGACCATCTGCCACCTCATCAGGAGCATACCCAGGCATTGTATGGAGGTCATACAGGCACGTAGAGGCCACACACACTACTGAGCCTCATTTTTACTTGTTTTAAGGACATTATATCAAAGTTGGATCAGTTTGTAGTGTGTTTTTCCACTTTAATTTTGAGTGTGACTCCAAATCCAGAGCTCCATGGGTTAATAAATTTGATTTCCATTGATAATTTTTGTGTGATTTTGTTGTCAGCACATTCAACTATGTAAAGAACAAAGTATTTAATAAGAATATTTAATTCATTCAGATCTAGGATGTGTTATTTTAGAGTTCCCTTTATTTTTTTGAGCAGTGTATATATATATATATATATATATACACAAGCAGTGAGCATGGCACTCCTGGCGACTTGTGTCAATAAGAACTCTCAAGTAGGCAGAATATGAAGTACGTTTCAATGCCGGTTTATTTAAGGCCTTTTCCTCAGGTATACATACAATAAAAATGTCTTACCTTATAAAGGCACTAAATCACACTGTGATGAACATCATCTGGCGGGGCGGGACGACTCCCGCTCCGTCCAGCACGGCGGAAGTGATGTCGCACTACGTCACTTCCGGTAAACGTGCTCCCCGTCACCATGACGATAACAAAACAATAACATACACGGAGCCACTGTGTCTATGGCAACACAGTGCGCTGACTGACCAACTCTAAGCGCAGCCCACAAATACATAAAAGTTAATTTTATATTTATAGCAGGATCTAATGGTACATTTTAGGCTTGATGAGAAAAGCACATAAATTAAATATAAGTAAACAACCAGTATTCCGATTGCCTGCACATGATAAAACAGGATATAGATTAACAATAGTACGGATCCTAGATACCCAGGCATCGGCCGATACATAGTCTGAGATTAACGCATACTATATTACTAATGGATTGTAAGCCTGATATACCGACAATACAGGTAGCCATCACATAAACCTCTGATTGACACCAGTGATATCTCGCGGACATGCAGGTTTAACCCCTAATTAACAGCACTATATTGAGTAGCATACATGTAGGTTCCGGGACCATTCAAATATTGTTATAGCATGAAGGCAAAATGTTGTTATAACATGAACACAAACTAATAGATGATAAGTAATAAATGCACTAGAGAAAGCTATTGAGCCCATAAGATTCATTAAGACCCCATGGGTGTACAGTATTGAGACGGTAAATCCACCTTGCTTCCAATCTCAATAATTTACCTCCACGATCACCACCCCTAACTGCAGCTGGAACATGGTCAATCATGCGGTATTTTAAGGTGGTTAAAGGATGACGCTGTATGGCAAAATGCCTGGCAACAGGCTGTTCGCTGGTGCCCTTAGCAATAGCCAATTTGATGGCAGACCTGTGATAATTAGAGATGAGCGCCTGAAATTTTTCGGGTTTTGTGTTTTGGTTTTGGGTTCGGTTCCGCGGCCGTGTTTTGGGTTCGAACGCGTTTTGGCAAAACCTCACCGAATTTTTTTTGTCGGATTCGGGTGTGTTTTGGATTCGGGTGTTTTTTTCAAAAAACACTAAAAAACAGCTTAAATCATAGAATTTGGGGGTCATTTTGATCCCAAAGTATTATTAACCTCAAAAACCATAATTTACACTCATTTTCAGTCTATTCTGAATACCTCACACCTCACAATATTATTTTTAGTCCTAAAATTTGCACCGAGGTCGCTGTGTGAGTAAGATAAGCGACCCTAGTGGCCGACACAAACACCGGGCCCATCTAGGAGTGGCACTGCAGTGTCACGCAGGATGTCCCTTCAAAAAAACCCTCCCCAAACAGCACATGACGCAAAGAAAAAAAGAGGCGCAATGAGGTAGCTGTGTGAGTAAGATTAGCGACCCTAGTGGCCGACACAAACACCGGGCCCATCTAGGAGTGGCACTGCAGTGTCACGCAGGATGTCCCTTCCAAAAAACCCTCCCCAAACAGCACATGACGCAAAGAAAAAAAGAGGCGCAATGAGGTAGCTGTGTGAGTAAGATTAGCGACCCTAGTGGCCGACACAAACACCGGGCCCATCTAGGAGTGGCACTGCAGTGTCACGCAGGATGTCCCTTCCAAAAAACCCTCCCCAAACAGCACATGACGCAAAGAAAAAAAGAGGCGCAATGAGGTAGCTGTGTGAGTAAGATTAGCGACCCTAGTGGCCAACACAAACACCGGGCCCATCTAGGAGTGGCACTGCAGTGTCACGCAGGATGTCCCTTCCAAAAAACCCTCCCCAAACAGCACATGACGCAAAGAAAAAAAGAGGCGCAATGAGGTAGCTGTGTGAGTAAGATTAGCGACCCTAGTGGCCGACACAAACACCGGGCCCATCTAGGAGTGGCACTGCAGTGTCACGCAGGATGTCCCTTCCAAAAAAACCCTCCCCAATCAGCACATGATGCAAAGAAAAAGAAAAGAAAAAAGAGGTGCAAGATGGAATTGTCCTTGGGCCCTCCCACCCACCCTTATGTTGTATAAACAAAACAGGACATGCACACTTTAACCAACCCATCATTTCAGTGACAGGGTCTGCCACACGACTGTGACTGATATGACGGGTTGGTTTGGACCCCCCCCAAAAAAGAAGCAATTAATCTCTCCTTGCACAAACTGGCTCTACAGAGGCAAGATGTCCACCTCATCTTCACCCTCCGATATATCACCGTGTACATCCCCCTCCTCACAGATTATCAATTCGTCCCAACTGGAATCCACCATCTCAGCTCCCTGTGTACTTTGTGGAGGCAATTGCTGCTGGTCAATGTCTCCGCGGAGGAATTGATTATAATTCATTTTAATGAACATCATCTTCTCCACATTTTCTGGATGTAACCTCGTACGCCGATTGCTGACAAGGTGAGCGGCGGCACTAAACACTCTTTCGGAGTACACACTTGTGGGAGGGCAACTTAGGTAGAATAAAGCCAGTTTGTGCAAGGGCCTCCAAATTGCCTCTTTTTCCTGCCAGTATAAGTACGGACTGTGTGACGTGCCTACTTGGATGCGGTCACTCATATAATCCTCCACCATTCTATCAATGTTGAGAGAATCATATGCAGTGACAGTAGACGACATGTCCGTAATCGTTGTCAGGTCCTTCAGTCCGGACCAGATGTCAGCATCAGCAGTCGCTCCAGACTGCCCTGCATCACCGCCAGCGGGTGGGCTCGGAATTCTGAGCCTTTTCCTCGCACCCCCAGTTGCGGGAGAATGTGAAGGAGGAGATGTTGACAGGTCGCGTTCCGCTTGACTTGACAATTTTGTCACCAGCAGGTCTTTCAACCCCAGCAGACCTGTGTCTGCCGGAAAGAGAGATCCAAGGTAGGCTTTAAATCTAGGATCGAGCACGGTGGCCAAAATGTAGTGCTCTGATTTCAACAGATTGACCACCCGTGAATCCTTGTTAAGCGAATTAAGGGCTGCATCCACAAGTCCCACATGCCTAGCGGAATCGCTCCCTTTTAGCTCCTTCTTCAATGCCTCCAGCTTCTTCTGCAAAAGCCTGATGAGGGGAATGACCTGACTCAGGCTGGCAGTGTCTGAACTGACTTCACGTGTGGCAAGTTCAAAGGGCATCAGAACCTTGCACAACGTTGAAATCATTCTCCACTGCACTTGAGACAGGTACATTCCACCTACTATATCGTGCTCAATTGTATAGGCTTGAATGGCCTTTTGCTGCTCCTCCAACCTCTGAAGCATATAGAGGGTTGAATTCCACCTCGTTACCACTTCTTGCTTCAGATGATGGCAGGGCAGGTTCAGTAGTTTTTGGTGGTGCTCCAGTTTTCTGTACGTGGTGCCTGTACGCCGAAAGTGTCCCGCAATTCTTCTGGCCACCGACAGCATCTCTTGCACGCCCCTGTCGTTTTTTAAAAAATTCTGCACCACCAAATTCAAGGTATGTGCAAAACATGGGACGTGCTGGAATTTGCCCATATTTAATGCACACACAATATTGCTGGCGTTGTCCGATGCCACAAATCCACAGGAGAGTCCAATTGGGGTAAGCCATTCCGCGATGATCTTCCTCAGTTGCCGTAAGAGGTTTTCAGCTGTGTGCGTATTCTGGAAAGCGGTGATACAAAGCGTAGCCTGCCTAGGAAAGAGTTGGCGTTTGCGAGATGCTGCTACTGGTGCCGCCGCTGCTGTTCTTGCGGCGGGAGTCCATACATCTACCCAGTGGGCTGTCACAGTCATATAGTCCTGACCCTGCCCTGCTCCACTTGTCCACATGTCCGTGGTTAAGTGGACATTGGGTACAACTGCATTTTTTAGGAGACTGGTGAGTCTTTTTCTGACGTCCGTGTACATTCTCGGTATCGCCTGCCTAGAGAAGTGGAACCTAGATGGTATTTGGTAACGGGGGCACACTGCCTCAATAAATTGTCTAGTTCCCTGTGAACTAACGGCGGATACCGGACGCACGTCTAACACCAACATAGTTGTCAAGGACTCAGTTATCCGCTTTGCAGTAGGATGACTGCTGTGATATTTCATCTTCCTCGCAAAGGACTGTTGAACAGTCAATTGCTTACTGGAAGTAGTACAAGTGGGCTTACGACTTCCCCTCTGGGATGACCATCGACTCCCAGCGGCAACAACAGCAGCGCCAGCAGCAGTAGGCGTTACACGCAAGGATGCATCGGAGGAATCCCAGGCAGGAGAGGACTCGTCAGACTTGCCAGTGACATGGCCTGCAGGACTATTGGCATTCCTGGGGAAGGAGGAAATTGACACTGAGGGAGTTGGTGGGGTGGTTTGCGTGAGCTTGGTTACAAGAGGAAGGGATTTACTGGTCAGTGGACTGCTTCCGCTGTCACCCAAAGTTTTTGAACTTGTCACTGACTTATTATGAATGCGCTGCAGGTGACGTATAAGGGAGGATGTTCCGAGGTGGTTAACGTCCTTACCCCTACTTATTACAGCTTGACAAAGGGAAAACACGGCTTGACACCTGTTGTCCGCATTTCTGGTGAAATACCTCCACACCGAAGAGCTGATTTTTTTGGTATTTTCACCTGGCATGTCAACGGCCATATTCCTCCCACGGACAACAGGTGTCTCCCCGGGTGCCTGACTTAAACAAACCACCTCACCATCAGAATCCTCCTGGTCAATTTCCTCCCCAGCGCCAGCAACACCCTTATCCTCCTCATCCTGGTGTACTTCAACACTGACATCTTCAATCTGACTATCAGGAACTGGACTGCGGGTGCTCCTTCCAGCACTTGCAGGGGGCGTGCAAATGGTGGAAGGCGCATGCTCTTCACGTCCAGTGTTGGGAAGGTCAGGCATCGCAACCGACACAATTGGACTCTCCTTGTGGATTTGGGATTTCAAAGAACGCACAGTTCTTTGCGGTGCTTTTGCCAGCTTGAGTCTTTTCAGTTTTCTAGCGAGAGGCTGAGTGCTTCCATCCTCATGTGAAGCTGAACCACTAGCCATGAACATAGGCCAGGGCCTCAGCCGTTCCTTGCCACTCCGTGTGGTAAATGGCATATTGGCAAGTTTACGCTTCTCCTCCGACAATTTTATTTTAGGTTTTGGAGTCCTTTTTTTACTGATATTTGGTGTTTTGGTTTTGACATGCTCTGTACTATGCCATTGGGCATCGGCCTTGGCAGACGACGTTGCTGGCATTTCATCGTCTCGGCCATGACTAGTGGCAGCAGCTTCAGCACGAGGTGGAAGTGGATCTTGATCTTTCCCTAATTTTGGAACCTCAACATTTTTGTTCTCCATATTTTAATAGGCACAACTAAAAGGCACCTCAGGTAAACAATGGAGATGGATGGATTGGATACTAGTATACAATTATGGACGGGCTGCCGAGTGCCGACACAGAGGTAGCCACAGCCGTGAACTACCGCACTGTACTGTGTCTGCTGCTAATATATAGACTGGTTGATAAAGAGATAGTATACTCGTAACTAGTATGTATGTATAAAGAAAGAAAAAAAAACCACGGTTAGGTGGTATATACAATTATGGACGGGCTGCCGAGTGCCGACACAGAGGTAGCCACAGCCGTGAACTACCGCACTGTACTGTGTCTGCTGCTAATATATAGACTGGTTGATAAAGAGATAGTATACTCGTAACTAGTATGTATGTATAAAGAAAGAAAAAAAAACCACGGTTAGGTCACTGGTATATACAATTATGGACGGGCTGCCGAGTGCCGACACAGAGGTAGCCACAGCCGTGAACTACCGCACTGTACTGTGTCTGCTGCTAATATATAGACTGGTTGATAAAGAGATAGTATACTCGTAACTAGTATGTATGTATAAAGAAAGAAAAAAAAACCACGGTTAGGTGGTATATACAATTATGGACGGGCTGCCGAGTGCCGACACAGAGGTAGCCACAGCCGTGAACTACCGCACTGTACTGTGTCTGCTGCTAATATATAGACTGGTTGATAAAGAGATAGTATACTCGTAACTAGTATGTATGTATAAAGAAAGAAAAAAAAACCACGGTTAGGTGGTATATACAATTATGGACGGGCTGCCGAGTGCCGACACAGAGGTAGCCACAGCCGTGAACTACCGCACTGTACTGTGTCTGCTGCTAATATATAGACTGGTTGATAAAGAGATAGTATACTCGTAACTAGTATGTATGTATAAAGAAAGAAAAAAAAACCACGGTTAGGTCACTGGTATATACAATTATGGACGGGCTGCCGAGTGCCGACACAGAGGTAGCCACAGCCGTGAACTACCGCACTGTACTGTGTCTGCTGCTAATATATAGACTGGTTGATAAAGAGATAGTATACTCGTAACTAGTATGTATGTATAAAGAAAGAAAAAAAAACCACGGTTAGGTCACTGGTATATACAATTATGGACGGGCTGCCGAGTGCCGACACAGAGGTAGCCACAGCCGTGAACTACCGCACTGTACTGTGTCTGCTGCTAATATATAGACTGGTTGATAAAGAGATAGTATACTCGTAACTAGTATGTATGTATAAAGAAAGAAAAAAAAACCACGGTTAGGTGGTATATACAATTATGGACGGGCTGCCGAGTGCCGACACAGAGGTAGCCACAGCCGTGAACTACCGCACTGTACTGTGTCTGCTGCTAATATATAGACTGGTTGATAAAGAGATAGTATACTCGTAACTAGTATGTATGTATAAAGAAAGAAAAAAAAACCACGGTTAGGTCACTGGTATATACAATTATGGACGGGCTGCCGAGTGCCGACACAGAGGTAGCCACAGCCGTGAACTACCGCACTGTACTGTGTCTGCTGCTAATATATAGACTGGTTGATAAAGAGATAGTATACTCGTAACTAGTATGTATGTATAAAGAAAGAAAAAAAAACCACGGTTAGGTGGTATATACAATTATGGACGGGCTGCCGAGTGCCGACACAGAGGTAGCCACAGCCGTGAACTACCGCACTGTACTGTGTCTGCTGCTAATATATAGACTGGTTGATAAAGAGATAGTATACTCGTAACTAGTATGTATGTATAAAGAAAGAAAAAAAAACCACGGTTAGGTCACTGGTATATACAATTATGGACGGGCTGCCGAGTGCCGACACAGAGGTAGCCACAGCCGTGAACTACCGCACTGTACTGTGTCTGCTGCTAATATATAGACTGGTTGATAAAGAGATAGTATACTCGTAACTAGTATGTATGTATAAAGAAAGAAAAAAAAACCACGGTTAGGTGGTATATACAATTATGGACGGGCTGCCGAGTGCCGACACAGAGGTAGCCACAGCCGTGAACTACCGCACTGTACTGTGTCTGCTGCTAATATATAGACTGGTTGATAAAGAGATAGTATACTCGTAACTAGTATGTATGTATAAAGAAAGAAAAAAAAAACACGGTTAGGTGGTATATACAATTATGGACGGGCTGCCGAGTGCCGACACAGAGGTAGCCACAGCCGTGAACTACCGCACTGTACTGTGTCTGCTGCTAATATATAGACTGGTTGATAAAGAGATAGTATACTCGTAACTAGTATGTATGTATAAAGAAAGAAAGAAAACACACGGTTAGGTGGTATATACAATTATGGACGGGCTGCCGAGTGCCGACACAGAGGTAGCCACAGCCGTGAACTACCGCACTGTACTGTGTCTGCTGCTAATATATAGACTGGTTGATAAAGAGATAGTATACTCGTAACTAGTATGTATGTATAAAGAAAGAAAAAAAAAACACGGTTAGGTGGTATATACAATTATGGACGGGCTGCCGAGTGCCGACACAGAGGTAGCCACAGCCGTGAACTACCGCACTGTACTGTGTCTGCTGCTAATATAGACTGGTTGATAAAGAGATAGTATACTCGTAACTAGTATGTATGTATAAAGAAAGAAAAAAAAACCACGGTTAGGTGGTATATACAATTATGGACGGGCTGCCGAGTGCCGACACAGAGGTAGCCACAGCCGTGAACTACCGCACTGTACTGTGTCTGCTGCTAATATATAGACTGGTTGATAAAGAGATAGTATACTCGTAACTAGTATGTATGTATAAAGAAAGAAAAAAAAACCACGGTTAGGTGGTATATACAATTATGGACGGGCTGCCGAGTGCCGACACAGAGGTAGCCACAGCCGTGAACTACCGCACTGTACTGTGTCTGCTGCTAATATATAGACTGGTTGATAAAGAGATAGTATACTCGTAACTAGTATGTATGTATAAAGAAAGAAAAAAAAACCACGGTTAGGTGGTATATACAATTATGGACGGGCTGCCGAGTGCCAACACAGAGGTAGCCACAGCCGTGAACTACCGCACTGTACTGTGTCTGCTGCTAATATAGACTGGTTGATAAAGAGATAGTATACTACTAATATTATATACTGGTGGTCAGGTCACTGGTCACTAGTCACACTGGCAGTGGCACTCCTGCAGCAAAAGTGTGCACTGTTTAATTTTAATATAATATTATGTACTCCTGGCTCCTGCTATAACCTATAACTGGCACTGCAGTAGTGCTCCCCAGTCTCCCCCACAATTATAAGCTGTGTGAGCTGAGCAGTCAGACAGATATATAATATATATAGATGATGCAGCACACTGGCCTGAGCCTGAGCAGTGCACACAGATATGGTATGTGACTGACTGAGTCACTGTGTGTATCGCTTTTTTCAGGCAGAGAACGGATATATTAAATAAACTGCACTGTGTGTCTGGTGGTCACTCACTATATAATATATTATGTACTCCTGGCTCCTGCTATAACCTATAACTGGCACTGCAGTAGTGCTCCCCAGTCTCCCCCACAATTATAAGCTGTGTGAGCTGAGCAGTCAGACAGATATATATAATATTATATATAGATAGATAATAGATGATGCAGCACACTGGCCTGAGCCTGAGCAGTGCACACAGATATGGTATGTGACTGAGTCACTGTGTGCTGTGTATCGCTTTTTTCAGGCAGAGAACGGATTATAAATAAAAGTGGTGGTCACTGGTCACTATCAGCAAAACTCTGCACTGTACACTACTGAGTACTCCTAATGCTCCCCAAAATTAGTAAATCAAGTGTCTCTCTAATCTATTCTAATTCTAAACGGAGAGGACGCCAGCCACGTCCTCTCCCTATCAATCTCAATGCACGTGTGAAAATGGCGGCGACGCGCGGCTCCTTATATAGAATCCGAGTCTCGCGATAGAATCCGAGCCTCGCGAGAATCCGACAGCGTCATGATGACGTTCGGGCGCGCTCGGGTTAACCGAGCAAGGCGGGAAGATCCGAGTCGCTCGGACCCGTGAAAAAAAACATGAAGTTCTGGCGGGTTCGGATTCAGAGAAACCGAACCCGCTCATCTCTAGTGATAATCACCCCAATCTTGCACACCGATCGCTCCCCCCTTATCCGCTGGTCTGATGACGATGGAGGTATCTTCTCTAAGTGCCCTGAGTGCCTGTCTCTCCTGTTTGGATAGGTTATCATAGGACTTCCTAGACGTACCCGAGCTGATATCTTGCTCAACCAATCGGATGTATGTCTTAATACTGGGGTTGGATGAAGGAGGATCAAAGGTAGATGGTGGACGAAAGGGGGACCTATTGTGAAGGCTGGTTTCCCCGTAATGTTCACGGAGCCTAAGTTTACGCCTAAATTTGTACATATCAATGGTCATCTCGAAGGGTTTGTGTGGACACGTTGGCACAAAAGAGAGACCACGAGATAGGAGGCTCAAAGTGGCTTCATCAAGTGGTCTATCAGTTAAATTGAACACTAGACTTTGTTTTTGTCTCTGCACCTTCGCCACATGTCGCCCCTTTCTTGGGTGTGGTCTGCGCATCCCCCCGCTGGGGGGTAGGCCTGCGTCTTGGTTTTGTCCTAAAAAAGCTGTGTTACGAGGTCGGCGAGCATCAATCTGTACTGTGTCCGAGGTGGATGCAGATGATCCAGTGTCCATCGTCATCAGACCAGCGGATAAGTGGGGAGCGATCGTAGTGCAAGATTGGGGTGATTATCACCGAGAGATCTGCAGACAATTAGCCGATACCTCCACCTATTTATCATGTGAAGCTAACCCCATTCCCAATTTCAAAGGACAAGTAGACCGCCTACTACTACACAGTTTTCAATCCAAGTGGATAGATAAACACACATTTGAATATCTTACTGTCCCCTACCCAGTGTGTCCCATTACATATACTCTACCCAAAGTCCACAAAACACTCTCTCACCCACCAGGCAGGCCAATCATTTAGGCACGAAATTCATTGTTGCAACCACTGGCAGTTTATGTGGATTCATTTTTGCAACAAATAGTACAACAGTCTGATAGCTACATCAGGGACAGCATGGACTTTCTCACCAAACTGTCCGATCTACCACAACTACGCGGAGTTGTCCGGTTGGCAACCCTGGACGTCTGTTCATTATACACCATCATCCCGCATGAAGAAGGTCTGCAAAAACTGAGGGAGGCCCTTAGCGCCAATCCTCCAGCCAATCCGCCGGTTGACTTTATTATTCAATTAGCTGAAGCAGTGCTGAAGTTCAACCATTTTTCATACCTGGACAAGCACTACGTACAACTATCAGGGACCGCTATGGGTTCAAATTTGGCGCCGGCCTATGCTAATATCTACATGGCAGCCTATGAGAAGAAGCACATTCTGCCATTATTTGGGGTTCATATATTGATGTACAAACGTTTCATCGACGATATTTTCATCCTCTGCACTGGGACGACTGAAATGTTTAACCAGATGGTCGTGACGTTGAATGAACTAGATAACCCGGTTAGAGTCACACACCATATTGACGACCATCATATCAACTTCCTTGACATCACAGTTACCATAGAAGATAATGTGATCAACACGACACTCTGCAGGAATCGTACCGATAGGAATACTCTCCTCCTATCCACCAGCCAACATCCACCAGCACTTAAAGAGAATCTGCCCATCTCACAATTCCTGAGAGTGATGCGAAACAATTCCAACCCAATGAACATGGAACAGCAGTTGCATGATATGTCGCTGAGATTCCGGGAACGTGGATATTCTGATGACTGCATACAACGTTGTCTGCGCAAAGCCCGTGAAAAAATCACAACACCAGACACCAGCATTACGGATCCGAGCACTATCTCTCCCAATCTGAACATCAAAGCCGACAGGATGGTATTCACCAAGACGTTTGACAGCCAGTCCAGTAATGTCAGCAAAGCCCTCCGTAAGAGGTGGCCCATAATCACAACAGATACCTCACTAAAAGCCAAGAACACACGACTACCGATGATGGCATACCGAAAACCACCAAACCTCAAACAACTTCTTTTGAGACCAATGGCCTCACCAACCATTCCTAGTAGGTCAACATGGCTGCAAGAGCAGAAACCGGGATGCTTCAAATGTACTGGTTGCACCACTTGCCGGAGCATGCTCACTGGCCCAACTTTTCCTCATCCACATTCAGGACGCCCTATCAAGATTAAATATAAATTACACTGTTTGATGGACCATGTCATCTACATCCTTACATGTCCATGTGGACTGTATTATGTCGGGATGACATCTAGGCGGTTCTGTGATAGGATGGCAAACCACAGGACCACCATTCATCAAGCCATTGAATCTAAGAAGGCAGAACAACCGGTACCAAGACACTTTCTGGCACATCAACAGAAGGTATCCAATCTCAGGTGTAAGCTGATTGACTGGGTACCACCTCCCGTCCGGGGAGGAGACCGCACCTTGGCACTAAAAAGGAGGGAAAGTTTTTGGATCCACCGATTAGACACCATTTCCCCCAGAAGGATGAACGAGAGTAATCCTCTCTCGTTATTTCTTAGGTAGTCGTGATGGTGGTCTAGTCTCACCTGCACCCCCATGAAGGTTACCTGACACAGGGCAACTAAAACTGGGACCCTAGTTGGGCTTATTTGGGACTTGGCACGTGTGACTCCCCTCGTGGATTTGCCAGTCCATCACTTGACTATTATGTATGAAGTTGGACCTATTTGGGACTTGGCACGTGTGACTCCACTCGTGGATTTGCCGGTTCATCATTTGACTATCTCCTATATAATAGCCCAGATCTGTGACTTTGTGACTCATTTGCTAATGCTGGGCGGAGTCACAACACTGGGCGGAGTTAGTCAAATGAGTCACAGATCTGGCCAAATCTATAGGAGACTAGGAGCAGAAGCAGATCATAGTTGCCAATTCAGTTTATAACAAGCGGAATTGGGCTTGTTTTTTCTTCTGGTTGCTTATTTTTTTGGGTGGTTACTTGTTGCTTGTTTTTGGGCTTATAATTTTTTTGCTGCTTGTTTTTGGGCTTCTTTTGTTTTTAGGTATCACTGACACCGACTTTTAGAGATAATTAGTAATTTATCCATATAACACAGATCCTCACACAGACATACTGTAGGTGAGACGTTGTGGATGAATAGAGTCTTAAAGAAATGATGATGAGTCATTCATTATGTCTATTGCTGCCGACTGCCGGTTGTGTGTATTCAGTAGGGCAAAAAAATTTTTTAACAATGACAACAACAAAGACACTGACCAGACACACAACAGTGAAGCAATTTAGGACCACTTTATGTGGTATTCCTTATGCCAGATATGGTTTAAGACGCTTGGGTATTCGTTGCAAGGATTTTAAACCAACTACCAATATGCTTCAGCGCTTCAACTCAGGAATGTATAACATGGAAGCTTCTATAGACGATGGAGACAGCTCAGATGAATTTGCTTATATCCATTAAGCCGTCCATTGATTTTATTAATACACTCGCCCCTCACCCCCTACCACCTTTCTCCCCAATAATCACTCGGACAACTGAATTGCGATTTAAAAGGTCACAGCCAAATTTATTGATCGAATTAGAATTGGTACTCTATAAGTGAGTGGCGAGAAAGCAGTGCGTGCCCCCGGCTACAGCCTCCATATTAATTTCTCCAAAATTAAACAACGGGGCGGAACCTAAGTCCCGCCCTTGCGCAAATTAGCTGAGCGGTACCACTTCCCACCATTGGCATAGCACCGGTCCACCCTTAAGATGACGACCGTGTCGGCCCTTGAGGCCACGACAAACTCGCCGAGTATCTGGGGGAAGTGCCGTCCAACCGATGTTGCGCTACTACAGACCGCCAAGGAGCACTGCTTGCCGCGCCAGCTGGACCTCTCATGTCAGGTGATAATTAAACTTCGAAATGGCCTGACGGTGCCTCCACTGGCATTGAAATGAATTAAAATTTTCCATATAACCAACTTTGCACGTTGCTATTACACTCAGAAATGGCCTATCGGTGCCTCCACCGAAAAAAAAAACATTTCTAAATTCCAGTTAATCAACATTTTCACTGCCTACGTGCCGAAACTGCCCTATCACCAGGGCGGGAGGGTGGGTGCCTTCTTGGATCCTTGTCCAGCGTGGAAGAGGAAGCCTGCCTGACTTTCTTGCCCTTTTGTACCTCACTGGTAACTCTCCTCCCCCCTTGTCCTACAGGATGTGCTCAGGAATCTCTCTGTTCTACCCTCCCCTTCCCCCTCCCCTCCCCCCTTCCCCAATTCCCCTCTCTAGGCTTCCCTCCTTAAAAAACCAGGACGCTTATTTATTCTTCAGGCCTATTTGGCCCTTGAATTCTTTTTACATAAAACCTTTGTAATTCAGTGTGCTATGTACTTTACCTCGCAGTATGCCATCTGCAATGCACTTTACTTCACACAGTGGGGTATATTTACTAGAGATGAGCGCCTGAAATTTTTCGGGTTTTGTGTTTTGGTTTTGGGTTCGGTTCCGCGGCCGTGTTTTGGGTTCGAACGCGTTTTGGCAAAACCTCACCGAATTTTTTTTGTCGGATTCGGGTGTGTTTTGGATTCGGGTGTTTTTTTCAAAAAACACTAAAAAACAGCTTAAATCATAGAATTTGGGGGTCATTTTGATCCCAAAGTATTATTAACCTCAAAAACCATAATTTACACTCATTTTCAGTCTATTCTGAATACCTCACACCTCACAATATTATTTTTAGTCCTAAAATTTGCACCGAGGTCGCTGTGTGAGTAAGATAAGCGACCCTAGTGGCCGACACAAACACCGGGCCCATCTAGGAGTGGCACTGCAGTGTCACGCAGGATGTCCCTTCCAAAAAACCCTCCCCAAACAGCACATGACGCAAAGAAAAAAAGAGGCGCAATGAGGTAGCTGTGTGAGTAAGATTAGCGACCCTAGTGGCCGACACAAACACCGGGCCCATCTAGGAGTGGCACTGCAGTGTCACGCAGGATGGCCCTTCCAAAAAACCCTCCCCAAACAGCACATGACGCAAAGAAAAAAAGAGGCGCAATGAGGTAGCTGTGTGAGTAAGATTAGCGACCCTAGTGGCCGACACAAACACCGGGCCCATCTAGGAGTGGCACTGCAGTGTCACGCAGGATGTCCCTTCCAAAAAACCCTCCCCAAACAGCACATGACGCAAAGAAAAAAAGAGGCGCAATGAGGTAGCTGTGTGAGTAAGATTAGCGACCCTAGTGGCCGACACAAACACCGGGCCCATCTAGGAGTGGCACTGCAGTGTCACGCAGGATGTCCCTTCCAAAAAACCCTCCCCAAACAGCACATGACGCAAAGAAAAAAAGAGGCGCAATGAGGTAGCTGACTGTGTGAGTAAGATTAGCGACCCTAGTGGCCGACACAAACACCGGGCCCATCTAGGAGTGGCACTGCAGTGTCACGCAGGATGTCCCTTCCAAAAAACCCTCCCCAATCAGCACATGATGCAAAGAAAAAGAAAAGAAAAAAGAGGTGCAAGATGGAATTGTCCTTGGGCCCTCCCACCCACCCTTATGTTGTATAAACAAAACAGGACATGCACACTTTAACCAACCCATCATTTCAGTGACAGGGTCTGCCACACGACTGTGACTGATATGACGGGTTGGTTTGGACCCCCCCCAAAAAAGAAGCAATTAATCTCTCCTTGCACAAACTGGCTCTACAGAGGCAAGATGTCCACCTCATCTTCACCCTCCGATATATCACCGTGTACATCCCCCTCCTCACAGATTATCAATTCGTCCCCACTGGAATCCACCATCTCAGCTCCCTGTGTACTTTGTGGAGGCAATTGCTGCTGGTCAATGTCTCCGCGGAGGAATTGATTATAATTCATTTTAATGAACATCATCTTCTCCACATTTTCTGGATGTAACCTCGTACGCCGATTGCTGACAAGGTGAGCGGCGGCACTAAACACTCTTTCGGAGTACACACTTGTGGGAGGGCAACTTAGGTAGAATAAAGCCAGTTTGTGCAAGGGCCTCCAAATTGCCTCTTTTTCCTGCCAGTATAAGTACGGACTGTGTGACGTGCCTACTTGGATGCGGTCACTCATATAATCCTCCACCATTCTATCAATGTTGAGAGAATCATATGCAGTGACAGTAGACGACATGTCCGTAATCGTTGTCAGGTCCTTCAGTCCGGACCAGATGTCAGCATCAGCAGTCGCTCCAGACTGCCCTGCATCACCGCCAGCGGGTGGGCTCGGAATTCTGAGCCTTTTCCTCGCACCCCCAGTTGCGGGAGAATGTGAAGGAGGAGATGTTGACAGGTCGCGTTCCGCTTGACTTGACAATTTTGTCACCAGCAGGTCTTTCAACCCCAGCAGACCTGTGTCTGCCGGAAAGAGAGATCCAAGGTAGGCTTTAAATCTAGGATCGAGCACGGTGGCCAAAATGTAGTGCTCTGATTTCAACAGATTGACCACCCGTGAATCCTTGTTAAGCGAATTAAGGGCTGCATCCACAAGTCCCACATGCCTAGCGGAATCGCTCCCTTTTAGCTCCTTCTTCAATGCCTCCAGCTTCTTCTGCAAAAGCCTGATGAGGGGAATGACCTGACTCAGGCTGGCAGTGTCTGAACTGACTTCACGTGTGGCAAGTTCAAAGGGCATCAGAACCTTGCACAACGTTGAAATCATTCTCCACTGCACTTGAGACAGGTGCATTCCACCTACTATATCGTGCTCAATTGTATAGGCTTGAATGGCCTTTTGCTGCTCCTCCAACCTCTGAAGCATATAGAGGGTTGAATTCCACCTCGTTACCACTTCTTGCTTCAGATGATGGCAGGGCAGGTTCAGTAGTTTTTGGTGGTGCTCCAGTCTTCTGTACGTGGTGCCTGTACGCCGAAAGTGTCCCGCAATTTTTCTGGCCACCGACAGCATCTCTTGCACGCCCCTGTCGTTTTTTTAAAAATTCTGCACCACCAAATTCAAGGTATGTGCAAAACATGGGACGTGCTGGAATTTGCCCATATTTAATGCACACACAATATTGCTGGCGTTGTCCGATGCCACAAATCCACAGGAGAGTCCAATTGGGGTAAGCCATTCCGCGATGATCTTCCTCAGTTGCCGTAAGAGGTTTTCAGCTGTGTGCGTATTCTGGAAAGCGGTGATACAAAGCGTAGCCTGCCTAGGAAAGAGTTGGCGTTTGCGAGATGCTGCTACTGGTGCCGCCGCTGCTGTTCTTGCGGCGGGAGTCCATACATCTACCCAGTGGGCTGTCACAGTCATATAGTCCTGACCCTGCCCTGCTCCACTTGTCCACATGTCCGTGGTTAAGTGGACATTGGGTACAACTGCATTTTTTAGGACACTGGTGAGTCTTTTTCTGACGTCCGTGTACATTCTCGGTATCGCCTGCCTAGAGAAGTGGAACCTAGATGGTATTTGGTAACGGGGGCACACTGCCTCAATAAATTGTCTAGTTCCCTGTGAACTAACGGCGGATACCGGACGCACGTCTAACACCAACATAGTTGTCAAGGACTCAGTTATCCGCTTTGCAGTAGGATGACTGCTGTGATATTTCATCTTCCTCGCAAAGGACTGTTGAACAGTCAATTGCTTACTGGAAGTAGTACAAGTGGGCTTACGACTTCCCCTCTGGGATGACCATCGACTCCCAGCGGCAACAACAGCAGCGCCAGCAGCAGTAGGCGTTACACGCAAGGATGCATCGGAGGAATCCCAGGCAGGAGAGGACTCGTCAGAATTGCCAGTGACATGGCCTGCAGGACTATTGGCATTCCTGGGGAAGGAGGAAATTGACACTGAGGGAGTTGGTGGGGTGGTTTGCGTGAGCTTGGTTACAAGAGGAAGGGATTTACTGGTCAGTGGACTGCTTCCGCTGTCACCCAAAGTTTTTGAACTTGTCACTGACTTATTATGAATGCGCTGCAGGTGACGTATAAGAGAGGATGTTCCGAGGTGGTTAACGTCCTTACCCCTACTTATTACAGCTTGACAAAGGGAACACACGGCTTGACACCTGTTGTCCGCATTTCTGGTGAAATACCTCCACACCGAAGAGCTGATTTTTTTGGTATTTTCACCTGGCATGTCAACGGCCATATTCCTCCCACGGACAACAGGTGTCTCCCCGGGTGCCTGACTTAAACAAACCACCTCACCATCAGAATCCTCCTGGTCAATTTCCTCCCCAGCGCCAGCAACACCCATATCCTCCTCATCCTGGTGTACTTCAACACTGACATCTTCAATCTGACTATCAGGAACTGGACTGCGGGTGCTCCTTCCAGCACTTGCAGGGGGCGTGCAAATGGTGGAAGGCGCATGCTCTTCACGTCCAGTGTTGGGAAGGTCAGGCATCGCAACCGACACAATTGGACTCTCCTTGTGGATTTGGGATTTCGAAGAATGCACAGTTCTTTGCTGTGCTGCTTTTGCCAGCTTGAGTCTTTTCATTTTTCTAGCGAGAGGCTGAGTGCTTCCATCCTCATGTGAAGCTGAACCACTAGCCATGAACATAGGCCAGGGCCTCAGCCGTTCCTTGCCACTCCGTGTGGTAAATGGCATATTGGCAAGTTTACGCTTCTCCTCCGACAATTTTATTTTAGGTTTTGGAGTCCTTTTTTTACTGATATTTGGTGTTTTGGATTTGACATGCTCTGTACTATGACATTGGGCATCGGCCTTGGCAGACGACGTTGCTGGCATTTCATCGTCTCGGCCATGACTAGTGGCAGCAGCTTCAGCACGAGGTGGAAGTGGATCTTGATCTTTCCCTAATTTTGGAACCTCAACATTTTTGTTCTCCATATTTTAATAGGCACAACTAAAAGGCACCTCAGGTAAACAATGGAGATGGATGGATTGGATACTAGTATACAATTATGGACGGGCTGCCGAGTGCCGACACAGAGGTAGCCACAGCCGTGAACTACCGCACTGTACTGTGTCTGCTGCTAATATATAGACTGGTTGATAAAGAGATAGTATACTCGTAACTAGTATGTATGTATAAAGAAAGAAAAAAAAACCACGGTTAGGTGGTATATACAATTATGGACGGGCTGCCGAGTGCCGACACAGAGGTAGCCACAGCCGTGAACTACCGCACTGTACTGTGTCTGCTGCTAATATATAGACTGGTTGATAAAGAGATAGTATACTCGTAACTAGTATGTATGTATAAAGAAAGAAAAAAAAACCACGGTTAGGTGGTATATACAATTATGGACGGGCTGCCGAGTGCCGACACAGAGGTAGCCACAGCCGTGAACTACCGCACTGTACTGTGTCTGCTGCTAATATAGACTGGTTGATAAAGAGATAGTATACTCGTAACTAGTATGTATGTATAAAGAAAGAAAAAAAAACCACGGTTAGGTGGTATATACAATTATGGACGGGCTGCCGAGTGCCGACACAGAGGTAGCCACAGCCGTGAACTACCGCACTGTACTGTGTCTGCTGCTAATATATAGACTGGTTGATAAAGAGATAGTATACTCGTAACTAGTATGTATGTATAAAGAAAGAAAAAAAAACCACGGTTAGGTGGTATATACAATTATGGACGGGCTGCCGAGTGCCGACACAGAGGTAGCCACAGCCGCGAACTACCGCACTGTACTGTGTCTGCTGCTAATATAGACTGGTTGATAAAGAGATAGTATACTCGTAACTAGTATGTATGTATAAAGAAAGAAAAAAAACCACGGTTAGGTGGTATATACAATTATGGACGGGCTGCCGAGTGCCGACACAGAGGTAGCCACAGCCGTGAACTACCGCACTGTACTGTGTCTGCTGCTAATATATAGACTGGTTGATAAAGAGATAGTATACTCGTAACTAGTATGTATGTATAAAGAAAGAAAAAAAAAACCACGGTTAGGTGGTATATACAATTATGGACGGGCTGCCGAGTGCCGACACAGAGGTAGCCACAGCCGTGAACTACCGCACTGTACTGTGTCTGCTGCTAATATATAGACTGGTTGATAAAGAGATAGTATACTCGTAACTAGTATGTATGTATAAAGAAAGAAAAAAAAAACACGGTTAGGTGGTATATACAATTATGGACGGGCTGCCGAGTGCCGACACAGAGGTAGCCACAGCCGTGAACTACCGCACTGTACTGTGTCTGCTGCTAATATAGACTGGTTGATAAAGAGATAGTATACTCGTAACTAGTATGTATGTATAAAGAAAGAAAAAAAAACCACGGTTAGGTGGTATATACAATTATGGACGGGCTGCCGAGTGCCGACACAGAGGTAGCCACAGCCGTGAACTACCGCACTGTACTGTGTCTGCTGCTAATATATAGACTGGTTGATAAAGAGATAGTATACTCGTAACTAGTATGTATGTATAAAGAAAGAAAAAAAAACCACGGTTAGGTGGTATATACAATTATGGACGGGCTGCCGAGTGCCGACACAGAGGTAGCCACAGCCGTGAACTACCGCACTGTACTGTGTCTGCTGCTAATATATAGACTGGTTGATAAAGAGATAGTATACTCGTAACTAGTATGTATGTATAAAGAAAGAAAAAAAAACCACGGTTAGGTGGTATATACAATTATGGACGGGCTGCCGAGTGCCGACACAGAGGTAGCCACAGCCGTGAACTACCGCACTGTACTGTGTCTGCTGCTAATATAGACTGGTTGATAAAGAGATAGTATACTACTAATATTATATATACTGGTGGTCAGGTCACTGGTCACTAGTCACACTGGCAGTGGCACTCCTGCAGCAAAAGTGTGCACTGTTTAATTTTAATATAATATTATGTACTCCTGGCTCCTGCTATAACCTATAACTGGCACTGCAGTAGTGCTCCCCAGTCTCCCCCACAATTATAAGCTGTGTGAGCTGAGCAGTCAGACAGATATATAATATATATAGATGATGCAGCACACTGGCCTGAGCCTGAGCAGTGCACACAGATATGGTATGTGACTGACTGAGTCACTGTGTGTATCGCTTTTTTCAGGCAGAGAACGGATATATTAAATAAACTGCACTGTGTGTCTGGTGGTCACTCACTATATAATATATTATGTACTCCTGGCTCCTGCTATAACCTATAACTGGCACTGCAGTAGTGCTCCCCAGTCTCCCCCACAATTATAAGCTGTGTGAGCTGAGCAGTCAGACAGGTATATATAATATTATTTATATATAGATAATAGATGATGCAGCACACTGGCCTGAGCCTGAGCAGTGCACACAGATATGGTATGTGACTGAGTCACTGTGTGCTGTGTATCGCTTTTTTCAGGCAGAGAACGGATTATAAATAAAACTGGTGGTCACTGGTCACTATCAGCAAAACTCTGCACTGTACTGAGTACTCCTAATGCTCCCCAAAATTAGTAAATCAAGTGTCTCTCTAATCTATTCTAAACGGGGAGGACGCCAGCCACGTCCTCTCCCTATCAATCTCAATGCACGTGTGAAAATGGCGGCGACGCGCGGCTCCTTATATAGAATCCGAGTCTCGCGATAGAATCCGAGCCTCGCGAGAATCCGACAGCGTCATGATGACGTTCGGGCGCGCTCGGGTTAACCGAGCAAGGCGGGAAGATCCGAGTCGCTCGGACCCGTGAAAAAAAACATGAAGTTCTGGCGGGTTCGGATTCAGAGAAACCGAACCCGCTCATCTCTAATATTTACTAACATTCGTAATTCTCCCGATTTGGTGGGAGATTAATCACGAATGACATCGAAAGTGTAAAACTGCAACTTTTTGAATTTATTACGACTAATTTACTAAGCTGTCGTATTCTGCATTTTCGTGTTTTCCGATGTCGATGTCATTCGTAATTTTTTTCAGTGTTTTACGGGAGTGATTAGCGAAACACTGCCGACTTTAACACAATGATTCACGGCCGGATCTGTGAGATCCGTGCTGGGATTCATTGTGCACCTTTTTTTATTTTATAAAATAGTTTAAAATGGAAAAAAAAATTGCGTGGGGTCCCCCCTCCTAAGCATAACCAGCCTCGGGCTCTTTGAGCCGGTCCTGGTTGCAAAAATATGGGGGGGGAAATGACAGGGGTTCCCCCATATTTAAACAACCAACACCGGGCTCTGCGCCTGGTCCTGGTTCCAAAAATACGGGGGACAAAAAGCGTAGGGGTCCTCCGTATTTTTGAAACCAGCACCGGGCTCCACTAGCTGGACAGATAATGCCACAGCCGGGGGTCACTTTTATACAGTGCCCTGCGGCCGTGGCATTAAATATCCAACTAGTCACCCCTGGCCGGGGTACCCTGGGGGAGTGTAGACCCCTTCAATCAAGGGGTCCCCCTCCCCCCAGCCACCCAAGGGCCAGGGGTGAAGCCCGAGGCTGTCCCCCCCCATCCAAGGGCTGCGGATGGGAGGCTGATAGCCTTTGGTAAAAGTGTTTGATATTGTTTTTAGTAGCAGTACTACAAGGCCCAGCAAGCCTCCCCCACAAGCTGGTACTTGGAGAACCACAAGTACCAGCATGCGGCGGAAAAACGGGCCCGCTGGTACCTGTAGTAGAAGCGTGGAGTGTGCCAGAAAGTGACGCTTCTCCGCGTCAGAGAGACCCTAATGAGTATTCTGATGTGGGGGGTCAAGCACACAGTGAGCCGGTGCCCATCTGTCTGTATGGCATACCCCCTCACAAACCCCCATACCTCCCAACTGTCCCGAGCTCCTAGAAAGAAAGTAATAGTTTAGGTTTTTTATTTTCAGTGAGATCTGCTGGCAACAGACTCACTGCTACGAGGGACTAAGGGGAGAAGAAGCGAACCTACCTGCTTGCAGCTAGCTTGGGCTTCTTAGGCTACTGGACACCATTAGCTCCAGAGGGATCGAACACAGGGCCCGACCTCGATCGTTCGGTCCCGGAGCCGCGCCGCCGTCCCCCTTACAGAGCCAGAAGCAAGAAGTTGGTCCGGAAAATCGGCGGCAGAAGACTTCGGTCTTCAACAAGGTAGCGCACAGCACTGCAGCTGTGCGCCATTGCTCCTCATGCACACCTCACACTCCGGTCACTGATGGGTGCAGGGCGCTGGGGGAAGGGGGGCGCCCTGAGCAGCAATATAATATACCTTGGCTGGCAAATCTACACCATATATAGTCAGGAAGGCTATATAGGTGTAAAAATACCCCTGCCAGAGAACCAGTAAAAGCGGGAGAAAGTCAATTGAAATAGGGGCGGGGCTTTTCTCTTCACAGTGCAGCTGGAAGACAGCTCCCCAGGCTCTCCCCTGTAGTTTTCAGGCTCAAAGGGATAAAAAGAGAGGGGGGGGCACTAAATTTAGGCGCAGTATTACATATATATAAGCAGCTATAGGGGAAAAATAACTCAGTTATAGTGTTAATCCCTGTGTTATATAGCGCTCTGGTGTGTGCTGGCATACTCTCCCTCTGTCTCCCCAAAGGGCTTTTGTGGGGTCCTGTCCTCAGTCAGAGCATTCCCTGTGTGTGTGCGGTGTGTCGGTACGGCTGTGTCGACATGTTTGATGAGGAGGCTTATGTGGAGGCGGAGCAGGTGCCGATAAATGTGATGTCACCCCCTGCGGGGCCGACACCTGAATGGATGGTAATGTGGAAGGAATTACGTGACAGTGTCGACTCTTTACATAAGAGATTTGACGACATAACAGATGTGGGACAGCCGGCTTCTCAGCTCGTGCCTGCCCATGCGTCTCAAAAGCCATCAGGGGCTCTAAAACGCCCGCTACCTCAGATGGCAGACACAGACGTCGACACGGATACCGACTCCAGTGTCGACGACGAGGAGACTACTGTACATTCCAATAGAGCCACCCGTTATATGATTGCGGCAATGAAAAATGTCTTGCACATTTCTGATGTTACCCCAGGTACCACAAAAAAGGGTATAAAAAAGGGTATAATGTTGGGGAGAAAAAACTACCAGTGGTTTTTCCCCCATCTGATGAATTAAATGAAGTGTGTGAAGAAGCGTGGGCTTCCCCTGATAAGAAACTGGTAATTTCTAAAAAGTTACTAATGGCGTACCCTTTCCCGCCAGAGGACAGGTTACGCTGGGAGACACCCCCTAGGGTGGATAAAGCGCTCACACGACTATCAAAGAAGGTGGCACTGCCGTCTCCGGACACGGCCGCCCTCAAGGAACCTGCCGATAGAAAGCAGGAGGCTATCCTGAAGTCTGTTTTTACACACTCAGGCATTATACTGCGACCAGCTATTGCTTCAGCATGGATGTGCAGTGCTGCAGCTGCGTGGTCAGATTCCCTGTCAAAAAATATTGATACCTTAGACAGGGACACTATATTGCTAACCATAGAGCATATAAAAGACACGGTTCTGTATATGAGAGATGCACAGAGGGATATTTGCCGGCTGGCATCTAAAATAAATGCACTGTCCATTTCTGCCAGAAGGGGTTTATGGACCCGGCAGTGGACAGGGGATGCAGATTCTAAAAGGCACATGGAAGTTTTGCCTTACAAGGATGAGGAGTTATTTGGGGATGGTCTCTCGGACCTAGTTTCCACTGCAACAGCTGGAAAATCAGCATTTTTACCCCATGTCCCCTCACAGCAAAAGAAAGCACCGTATTATCAGGTACAGTCCTTTCGGCCCCAGAAAGGCAAGCGAGTTAAAGGCGCGTCCTTTCTGCCCAGAGGCAGAGGTAGAGGGAAAAAGCTGCAAAATACAGCCAGTTCCCAGGAACAAAAGTCCTCCCCCGCTTCCGCTAAGTCCATAGCATGACGCTGGGGCTCCACTGGCGGAGCCAGGTGCGGTGGGGGCCCGTCTCAAGTGCTTCAGCGGTCAGTGGGCTTGCTCACAGGTGGATCCCTGGATTCTACAAGTAGTGTCTCAGGGATACAAGCTGGAATTCGAGACGTCTCCCCCTCGCCGTTTCCTAAAATCTGCCTTGCCAACGTCTCCCTTGGACAGGGAGGCTGTGATAGAGGCAATTCACAAGCTGTATTCGCAGCAGGTGATAGTCAAGGTACCCCTCCTTCAACAAGGAAGGGGTTACTATTCCACAATGTTTGTGGTACCGAAACCGGACGGTTCGGTGAGACCCATTTTAAATTTAAAATCTTTGAACACGTATATAAAACGGTTCAAGTTCAAGATGGAATCGCTCAGGGCGGTTATCTCAAGCCTGGAGGAAGGGGATTACATGGTATCACTGGACATCAAGGATGCTTACCTGCATGTCCCCATTTACCCTCCTCACCAGGAGTACCTCAGATTTGTGGTACAGGACTGTCATTACCAATTCCAGACGCTGCCGTTTGGTCTGTCCACGGCACCGAGGGTGTTTACCAAGGTAATGGCCGAGATGATGATACTGCTGCGATAAAAGGGAGTTATAATTATCCCGTACTTGGACAATCTCCTGATAAGGGCGAGGTCCAGGGAACATTGTTGATCAGAGTAGCACTAGCTCGGGAAGTGCTACAACAGCACGGCTGGATCCTGAATATTCCAAAGTCGCAGCTGGTTCCTGCAACGCGTCTATTGTTCCTGGGGATGATTCTGGACACAGAACAGAAAAGGGTGTTTCTCCCAGAGTAGAAGGCCAAGGAGTTGTCATCGCTAGTCAGAGACCTCCTAAGACCAAAACAGGTGTCGGTGCACCACTGCACGCGAGTCCTGGGAAAGATGGTAGCTTCTTACGAAGTAATTCCGTTCGGAAGGTTCCATGCACGGATCTTTCAGTGGGATCTGTTGGACAAGTGGTCCGGATCGCATCTTCAGATGCATCGGCTGATAACCCTGTCTGCAAGGACCAGGGTGTCTCTACTGTGGTGGCTTCAGAGTGCTCATCTTCTGGAGGGCCGCAGATTCGGCATACAGGACTGGGTCCTGGTAACCACGGACGCCAGCCTTCGAGGCTGGGGGGCAGTCACACAGGGAAGACATTTCCAAGGACTATGGTCAAGCCAGGAGATGTCCCTACACATAAATATTCTAGAACTGAGGGCCATTTACAATGCCCTAAGTCAGGCAAGACCCCTGCTTCAAAACCAGCCGGTACTGATTCAGTCAGACAACATCACGGCGGTCGCCCATGTAAACCAACAGGGCACGAGAAGCAGGATGGCGATGGCAGAAGCCACGAGGATTCTCCGATGGGCGGAAAATCACGTGTTAGCACTGTCGGCAGTGTTTATTCCGGGAGTGGACAACTGGGAAGCAAACTTTCTCAGCAGACAGGACCTCCACCCGGGAGAGTGGGGACTTCATCCAGAAGTCTTCCGGCTGATTACAAACCAATGGGAATGGCCACAGGTGGACATGATGGCGTCCCGCCTCAACAAAAAGCTAGAAAACTATTGCGCCAGGTCAAGGGACCCTCAGGCGATAGCGGTGGACGCTCTAGTGACACCGTGGGTGTACCGGTCGGTTTATGTGTTTCCTCCTCTGCCTCTCATACCAAGGGTGCTGAGGATAATAAGAAGGAGAAGAGTAAGAACTATTCTCATTGTTCCGGATTGGCCAAGAAGAGCTTGGTACCGAGAACTTCAAGAAATGATCTCAGAGGACCCATGGCCTCTACCGCTCAGACAAGACCTGCTGCAGCAGGGGCCCTGTCTGTTCCAAGACTTACCGCGGCTGCGTTTGACGGCATGGCGGTTGAACACCGGATCCTGAAGGAAAAGGGCATTCCGGAGGAAGTCATTCCTACGCTGATCAAAGCCAGGAAGGACGTGACCGCAAAACATTATCACCGCATATGGCGTAAATATGTTGCTTGGTGTGAGGCCAGGAAGGCCCCAACGGAGGAATTTCAACTGCGTCGATTCCTGCACTTCCTATAATCAGGGGTGACTATGGGCCTCAAATTGGGGTCCATTAAGGTCCAGATTTCGGCTCTGTCGATTTTCTTCCAAAAAGAACTGGCTTCCCTGCCGGAAGTTCAGACTTTTGTTAAAGGAGTGCTGCATATTCAGCCTCCTTTTGTGCCTCCAGTGGCACCTTGGGATCTCAACGTGGTGTTGGATTTCCTTAAATCACATTGGTTTGAGCCACTTAAAACCGTGGAGTTAAAATATCTCACGTGGAAAGTGGTCATGCTATTGGCCCTGGCTTCGGCCAGGCGTGTGTCAGAGTTGGCGGCTTTGTCATGTAAAAGCCTTATCTGATTTTCCATATGGATAGGGCGGAATTGAGGACTCGTCCCTAATTTCTGCCTAAGGTGGTTTCAGCGTTTCATTTGAACCAACCTATTGTGGTGCCTGCGGCTACTAGGGACTTGGATGATTCCAAGTTTCTGGACGTAGTCAGGGCCCTGAAAATTTATGTTTCCAGAACGGCTGGAGTCAGGAAAACTGACTCGCTGTTTATACTCTATGCACCAAACAAGTTGGGTGCTCCTGCTTCAAAGCAGACTATTGCTCGCTGGATATGTAGCACAATTCAGCTTGCACATTCTGCGGCGGGACTACCGCAGCCTAAATAAGTAAAAGCCCATTCCACGAGGAAGGTGGGCTCTTCTTGGGCTGCTGCCCGAGGGGTCTCGGCTTTACAACTTTGCCGAGCAGCTACTTGGTTGGGGTCAAACACATTTGCAAGATTTTACAAGTTTGACACCCTGGCTGAGGAGGATCTGGAGTTCGCTCATTCGGTGCTGCAGAGTCATCCGCACTCTCCCGCCCGTTTGGGAGCTTTGGTATAATCCCCATGGTCCTTACGGAGTTCCCAGCATCCACTAGGACGTCAGAGAAAATAAGAATTTACTTACCGATAATTCTATTTCTCGTAGTCTGTAGTGGATGCTGGGCGCCCATCCCAAGTGCGGATTGTCTGCAATACTTGTACATAGTTATTGTTAACTAATCGGGTTCTTGTTGTGAGCCATCTATTCAGAGGCTCCTCTGTTATCATGCTGTTAGCTGGGTTTTGTATCACAAGTTGTACGGTGTGATTGGTGTGGCTGGTATGAGTCTTACCCGGGATTCAAAAATCCTTCCTTATTGTGTACGCTCGTCCGGGCACAGTATCCTAACTGAGGCTTGGAGGAGGGTCATAGGGGGAGGAGCCAGTGCACACCAGGTAGTCCTAAAGCTTTCTTTTTGTGCCCAGTCTCCTGCGGAGCCGCTATTCCCCATGGTCCTTACGGAGTCCCCAGCATCCACTACGGACTACGAGAAATAGATTTACCGGTGAGTAAAATCTTATTTTCGCCATGCGCGTGTCCCTGCTTCTGCCTGCAGAAAGCTGGGAGGTATGCACCCCTGCTTGTGCCATGCCCATAGCAATTGCTTCTGCTCCTAGTCTCCTATAGATTTGTGACTCATTTGACTAACTCCGCCCAATGTTGTGACTCCGCCCAGCGTTAGCAAATGAAGCACAAAGTCACAGATCTGGGCTAATATATAGGAGATAATAAAAATGGTTTCAAAGTATGTATTCCTTCATTCGTATTATTTATAGAAATATGGATAATGAAAGTAACCCTGGGGAGAGCCGCCATACATGTTAGTCCTCAAACGAAAGAGACAGGTTGATCTTGTGCTGCCATTCTAATTTGGTACCATGGGGTATTCTTCAGACTGTTGTGGATTTGCAGCCTCGTGGTAAGGGGTAGTGTGGATATATATGATTCCGAAAGATTGAAAAACCTGTCTACCTGTTTGCCTCTATCCACAATGGCTTCCACCCAGTCCATCCTGAAAATATGGTCTAATTTATTAAAAAATAAAGGTATTTGTGGGGGCGTGCTATCTATCCACCCCTGTAATATCGTTTTTTCCCCGGCTGCGCTGAGGGCTAACAATAGTTTTCTACATTCCGATGGCATTCGGAGAGTAGGATCAATGAAACCTAAAACTGCCCATTCGGGGATGAATGGTTATTAGTTTAGCCTCTGCATATCTCCTAATAGGTGCCAGAAATACTGCACGATAGGGCATGCCCATAGACAATGATAGATATCTGCCTCACTCTGGTGGCATTTTGGGCAAGAGTGTGTTTCCGACGTGCCCAAATGTAAGCAACGTAGCGGGGATAGATATGTATTATGGTATATATTAAGAAATAATTCAGTATACATACTGGCTGGCAAGACCTTTCGAGAATAAGATAGTGCTTTTTCCATTACGGGTATAGTCAGCCTAGGAAAATGGGTCAACCATTTGGACATGCCACCCGCCACGGTAGCATGATCCAGGATTGTCCTTAAAAATGTGTAAGGTATGGATATGGCTTTGTGGCTAGGTACAGGGTGTAATAAGAGGTTGTCTAAAGAATTAGTCCAGCCCCCCTCCGCAAAATGTGTAAGAACGTGCCTAACATAAAATTGTGTTTGGAGAAATGGAAGGGGGGACGAAGCAACCCCAACATTTCTCGTTGAGACCTCCGAGAAGGTTAGCAAGCGTCTGTCCTCCACAGACACCAATGAGCGAATGGATATTATACCAGCCTCCCTCCACAACTCAAAGGGGTGAGCAGCCATGCCATCCAAAAATTTGGTGTTTTTGATTAAGGGCAAATGTAAAGAATGGTATTGATTCAATTTCGCATTGTGGCACATGTGCCACACTCTCCTGGTAGACCGTAAAAGTGGGTTCGACTTAACGTGGTCTGGTATTTCCCAATCATGTTGATGGAGGAAACATATCAAATCTATATTCAATAGGAAATTTTGTTCAAAGCAGGTATTCGTATATAATCGAGCTGTTTTGTAGCCAGTCTCTTAAGTGTCTCAAGAGTGCCGCCTGGTTATAAATTACCACATCTGGGAAATTAATCCCCCCATTAGATTTGGGTTGGATAAGCTTACGTAAAGCGATGCGTGCACGGCCCCCCTTCCATATAAATGTTCTGATTAATTTGTTAATTGTCTGCGCGTCTCGTTTAGTCAGCAGTACAGGGAGTGTTTGCAATGGGTACAATATGGGTGGTATAGCCACCATTTTTAGCAGGTTAGCCCTGCCCAAATATGACAATGGAAGACGTTCCCATCCCTTGGTATCGTCGGTTAAAGTACGTATGGCCTTGCTTACATTGAGTTTGTATAGTTCAGATATATATCGTGGCACCATAATACCCAAATATGTAATATACGTCGATACACAGTGTAAGGGGAAGCGGGATGTCCAATGCGGACAATGCACGTTGCCATCTCCTATATAATAGCCCTGTGATTCTGTGCCTGGGTTTCTAACGCTGGGCGTGGCTAGGAGCTCTCATTGGGTTAGTGGCAGGTCTATCACACCCAGCCCACAGCTGATTGGGCGAGAAACGCCCTCCCACACAGGTTACATCCAATGGGAGGCTCTGCCCTTTGCCTGCTGTGTTTTCACAGAGCAGGATTAGCAATGGAACTGATGGAGCTGCAGCTCCAGCCCCACACCCCAAAATAGTCCCCCTGCATCTGCAGCATCACACCCTCCAACAATATACACATAAACACTGATGCAAATTCGAAAAGGGGGCGTGGCCACGGGAACAGCGCCGGGGCCATGCCCCTTTTCCTATACTTTCAATGGAAGCTTTTAGAGTCAAAAAACGGTACAGACCATAAAAAAAAGGTACTGTACCTGCCAAAAAGGTGCAGCTGGAGGGTATGCCACTGCATCTGCAGCAAATCTCTGCACTGTACATAGGGGAAAAACATCCTTTTACTGCAGCGTCCTATGGGGGTCATTCCAAGTTGATCGCTAGCTGCATTCGTTCACTGTGCAGCGATCAGGCAAAAACTCGGCACTTCTGCGCATGCAGCGCAATGCGCACACGCTGTGTACTATTACAATGAACGATGTAGTTTTACACAGGGTCTAGCGATGCTTTTCAGTCGCACAGGCAGCCGCAGAGTGATTTACAGGAAGAGGGCGTTTCTGGGTGTCAACTGACCGTTTTCAGGGAGTGTTCGGAAAAACACAGGCGTGGCTGGGCGAACGCAGGGCGTGTTCATGACGTCAAATCAGGAACTGAATGATCTGAAGTGATCGCAATTGCCGAGTAGGTCTGGAGCAGCTCTGAAACTGCACAAAATTTTTTGTACCCGCTCTTCAATCCCTTCGTTCCCACTTCTGCTAAGCTAATACACACTCCCACTGGGCGGCGGCATAGTGTTTGCACGGCTGCTAAAAACTGCTAGCGAGCGATCAACTCGGAATGACCACCAATGTCCTGCTGCCAGTCCACTTGCCCCCTCCGACATCAACAATCCCCACTCCCTAGCCGCACCGCAGGTGTAACAAAAGCTGCTGCGGCCACCGGCATAGATGTGTATGAAAGCGGCGCAGCGGAAGACTTTCATAGGCTTCCCTGCGCCACATACTCTCTGAGCCCCGGAGCCTCCTCTGCGTGTGATGTCACAGAAGTGCCTCCCCGCCACAGCCGCACCCAGATCCTCAGAGGCCCTGACTCCGCAACACAGCACCTGGGCTGCCGGCCTGGAAGCCCCGAGATGGCTAATGTAATGGATAGAGAGGGTAATATCGCGGAGGGTAATGTCTGGACGCTGAATCAATGTAAAAGGTGACAGTGCTGTGCAGTGCAGTGGGTGTGCAGTCTGGCCCGGTGCTAGGGTGTTCGGCGCCCCCCTGCAAACTATAAATCTGCTCCCTTGCATACTTTACAAACGCACAGCGCACATAATGACCCCTGTAGTAGAGACACTTACACATGTAATGCCCCCTGTACCAGAGACACTTACACATGTAATGCCTCCTGAACCAGTGACGCTTACACGTCACGCCCCCCCTGTACCAGTGACGCTTACACAAGTAACACCCCCTGTAGCAGTGACAATTACACACATAACGCCCCCTGTACCAGTGACGCTTATACACATAACGCCCCCTGTACCAGTGACGCTTTACACATAACGCCCCCTGTACCAGTGCCGCTTACACACGTAACGCTCCCTGTAGCAGTGCTGCTTACACACGTAATGCCCCCTGTACCAGTAACACTTACACACATAATGCAGCAGTCACATACACACACAACAGACACATATATACAAACACACACACATACATACTGTACATACATTACACACATACACAGTCACACATACATACAGTATACACAGACACTGTATATACACACACACACACTCACTCTCTTTCCAGACACTTATCTAATGAAGTCTGGCTGGCCGAAGCTGTAGCAGCTCATCCTCCTGCTGCAGCATGGTCCCATCTAGCTCCGCCCACTTTGGCTCCCTCCCCTCCACTGAATGTCACACGGGAGGGGGGAGAGGAGGCTTTGTGCTGCCGGCGCCGAGGGGGAGAGGCTTTGTGCTGCCGGCGCCGCTGCATGTGTGACAGCAGCCGGCAGCAGCAGCTCAGCACAGGGATGCAGAGCAGGGAGAACGCCTCTCCTTCCTGGTGCCTCCCTGCACTGCATCCCTTTGCTGAGCGGCTAGCGCCGGGCCTGTGTGCAGTGACACTGACACTGCACAACACTCTCACCTTTTACATTGATTCAGCCAGTCACTCAGTTCTGCCAGCCAGTCACTATTGTTATCATCAGTGTCCCAACGCGCCGCATTACAGGGAAGTAGACGCACTACATAAACTGCAGCTCCCAGCAGCCCTTAGCACTGAAGCTTTCCTGCCCTTAGGGCTGCTGGGAGCTGTAGTTTATTGCGTACATCTTCTTCCCTGTAATGTGGTGTGTTGGGACACCGGCGCTAACAATAGTGACTGGCTGCTGTGCGAGTCTCCGGGATGCCAAAGGGAGGACAGCAGCTTAGCTGCTGACAGGAGGAGAAGCAGGAGAAGCATTACCCACCCCTCCCCCACTCACAGCACCTCCGGGCCCCATCCGCGGCACCCCCGCACACCCCCTCCAGCGCCCGCGATAGCTCCGGACCCCCTCCCCCACCCGCAGCAACCCCGTACCTCCCACCGCTCCCCCACCCGGGGCAACCCCGCAACTGCTCCTCCCCCACCCACAGCTGCTCCAGACCACCATCCGCGGCACCACCGCAACCGCCCCTCCCGTGGCACCCCAGGATCCCATCCGCCTCTTCCCCGCACCCCCTACTCCCCCAACCAAAGCACCTACTAGGTGATTCATCAGGCCCTGCATGCGCTGTTCACGCAGTTGCAAGGGGCTTCAACCCCTTAACCATTGCACGCCCTTTGTCCGTGCAATATTTAACCACTCACACAATTATGATTGGATGTAATACTCCATATAATAAAAATATTGCACGCCACAAGGGTGTGTAAGGGTTAAGGGGGCGTAGCCCCTTACGACGGTGTGAAGAGCGCCCGTAGGGCGCGATGAGTCACCTAGTAAAGCAATAATGCCTAAGATTTGTCCATGTTGATACTAAAGCCTGATATATGACCAAATGATTGAATTTTGTCCAGGATCAAAGCAAGGGAATGCTCGGGGTCAGTAATGTAAAAGAAGGATATCATCGGCAAAGGCCGACAATTTAATTTCCTGTCCGCCCACTCTAATACCCCGGAAGTCTGGCCAAACCTGCAACATTCGGAGCACTGGATCTAGAGCTAAGTTAAATAATAGCGGTGATAAGGGGCATCCTTGACGGGCGCCTCTTTCTAAAAAGAATCTTCGGCCCCTGATTCCGTTCACTAACAAAGAAGCAGACGGTTTGTCGTAAATGTACAGAATATAATTAATAAAGTCTGTGTCAAAGCCCCTTTTTTCCAACACAGTGAACAAATGTGGCCACCGGACCATAGCGAAAGCCTTATTGGCGTCGAGGCTAAGAAGCATGTTTGAGTCTGTACATGGAGATTGAGACGCCGTCACCGCCGCTAGTGCCATGCGAATTGCTTTAACTGCATGTCTGCCAGTCACAAAACCCATCTGTGTTGTAGTAAGAATATCAGGGAGAATGGACTGAAGCCTCAGTGCCATTATTTTTTCCAATAATTTATAGTCGACATTCAACTGACTAATAGGCCTATAGGAAGAAAGGAAAGTAGTGTCCCTACCGGGTTTAGGGATAAGGGTAATAAATGCTTCATTAAACAGTGGGGATGGAGAACCACCTTCATGTATGGCTCGAAATTATTCTAATAAAGCAGGGACTATATGGGCCTGTAATATCCGATAGTAATCTCCCGACAGGCCATCTGGGCCAGGAGATTTGCCATGGGGCAGATTAGAGATGGCAGCGCTAATTTCCTCCACCGTTATATTACCCACAAGAGCTTCTCTCTGGCTCTGGGTAAGAGGGGGTAGTACCTCATCTGTAAGCAAGTGCGTTTGCAAGTCAGTATCAATCAGTTTAGAACTAAACAAGGCCTGAATATAGGTTTGGAATTGTGTTATTATGTCCTAAGATTTGGTAAGAATACGGCCTGACACGGGGTGATGTATAGCAGTTATGGTGTGCCGTCTTTTAGGAGGTCGGGACATGACAGCCAGTAACCTACCCGCCTTATTGCCCCATCTATAAAATTTATTTTTGGTAAAGTCTAAGGAGCATTTCGCCTGGGTCGCTAAATATGTTTCAAGCAGGCATCTAGCTTGTCTATATTCAGTGAGTGTGGAGTCCGTGGGCGCAGAAGTATATGAGTGGAAAGCCGTTGACATTGCTGCTTTCAGTGCGGTATATTCCGCCTTGGATTCCCTGTTTTTCTGGGCAACGTAGCTAATAATGTGACCCCTCATCACCGCCTTAGAGGCATTCCAAAAGACATCGGGTCTATCCCAGTAATCTGTATTTTCATCAACGTAATTGGTCCAATGGTATGTGAGATATAGTTTAAAGTCCTCCGAGTTTGCCAGATATTGTGGGAATTGCCAAATATAGTCTGTTGAATGCATATGAGGATGGTTTAGGGCCAGCGTGACTGGAGCGTGATCAGAGATCAGTATGTCAAGTATATCCACCCGAGCAACCTGTGACATCAAGTTATCTGCAATTAGGAATTTGTCAATGCGAGACAATGTCCCATGTGCCAGAGACAGATGGGTGTGGGTTCTGTCAGTTTGGTGCAGCAATCTCCATGGATCAGAAAGGTCTAAAGAGTCCCGAAATGCCAACAAGTGTCTGCTATGGGGGTCAGTAGTTCTCGGTACAATCGTGATCTATCAACTGTGGGATCGTCTACCATATTGTAATCCCCACCCACTATCAGGGAATAGTTGGTTCTACCATGAAGAATGTGGCTGAGGTCTTGAATAAAAACATGTGTGTTGACATTCGGGGCATACAAATTGACAAGGGTAAATTTAGAATGAAAAAGCTCTATATCCAATATTATATATCTGCCTTCGGGGTCAATAAATTCTGTCAAAACTGTAACAGGAAGGTTTTTACGAAAAAGTATGGCCACCCCTCTGGCCTTAGTGCGAAAAGGGGCAGAGATACAGGAACCAAGCCAGGGGGCCTTCAATACACCCTCCTCGCCCATCAGCCAGTGAGTCTCCTGTAAGAAAACCACATCCGGTTGAGAGCGTTTGAGGTGCGTGGCCACGCGGCGTCATTTGACTGGGGAATTAAGCCCTCCAACATTCCAGGAGATAAAGTTTATGGGTCTTGGGGGCAGTACCTCAGACGAGGAAGAAGCCATTGGTGGCATGGCTACCCAACCCCCATGGGGCAGAGAGATGCTTGGCAGATAATTAATAATGTCAAGTACACAATGGCGGCTCCTCTCCCAACCCAAAGACTCCATTGCAACATAAATTGTAGTAGTAGAAACATCAACATGACATTAAATGCATTGCACAATTGTAGTAGTTGAAGTGTAAATAATAAACCATGATGACTCATAACTTAATTTTTGTAACATTTTCCTAATAACCAAAACCATGGTGGGCACCAACTAGGTCTAGTGGTGCGCACACTAAATACTAACAAAAATCAACTATAAAATTAAAGAAAGATAAAGTACAAAGTGGAGTAACACACATCCGCCTGAGGCGGGGGTACCCAAACTGCTCAACCTATCGCAGTTCAATGACCTACATTTTGATTACTGGGCAAATGGATACGTACAGTAAATTACAGTATCAACTAGAATAAAGAAAAAGAAACATAAGGTAGGTTAACACACATCCGCCCGATGTGGGGGTACCCGAATCGTTCAACCCATTGTACCTCACCGACTGATATCCTAATTAATAGGCGACCTTGATGGGGATCTGTGAGTTAGAAAGTGAGACCTCGCCACCTCTGGGTCTGTGTAAAACATTTGATTTCCATTCTCTGAGACCCGCAATTTGGCTGGGTACAGCAAGGCGAACCTGATATTTTTACTATGTAAATGGGAACAAACGTCAGAGAATTCCTTACTTTTCTGAGCCACAGCCGCCGAGAAGTCTTGAAAGATCAAGATCTTGTGGCCCTTGACTAACAGTTCTCTAGTTTTACGATAAGCTGTGAGAACTTGTTCCTTGGCCCTATAGTCTAAATAGCAAGCGATGACCGGTCGGGAACGCTTCCGCGTCCCGTCCTGCATCGCTCCCAGCCTATGGGCTCTTTCGATATGTGGAATTTCAATATCGTCTATGATTCCCAACGAGGCTGGGAGGTCCACAGAAAGATAGGAGGAGAGGTCCAAGCCTGTCAATGACTCTGGAGTGCCTCTAAATCGAAGGTTATTCCTACGAGATCTATTTTCCAGGTCTTCAATTTTATCCTGCAGTTGTTGTATGAATTTATATTCGGATGATACCCCCTCCTGACAAGAGTGGACTAAGTCCTCAGTATCACACAGTCTCGTTTCCAACGCAGATATACGCGTCGCATGAGAATCTATGCGAGCCAAACCCGTTTCTAGGCGGGCCTGTCAAATCGCTTATCAAGCAAGGGCATAAGAAAATCCGAAATTTCTTTGGCTGTCGGGGGAGGGGGGGGGGGGGGGGGAGTTTTATCACTAGGTAAATTGATTTAGGGGGGGATGTCTTTCCCCTTCCCCGCTTTGTAAGAGGTGTTGGATTGTTTTGGAGGCATGGCTTTGTCAAGGTATTTATCCATACCCCAGAGAACGAAATGTGGGACAGTCACTGTCTCCTACAGGTACCGATCCCACAGGCACGGGCAGTGATAGTAAAACAGAGGTGATCACATATGAAGCTTGGGCGGAAGTGCGAAACCAGATCCACTTATTTAGAACATACCGTAACCTGCGAACAAGCCCACAGGACGACCCCGGCAATAAGCCACGGCTGTCCTCGGTTGGTGTGAAAACATATATCTAGAAACAATTTAAAATGTAAAGCAATACAGAATAGAGTGGTCCCGCAGGTACAGGCAATGATACTAAAACAGAAGTAATTATATAAGGAGCTCGAGCGGAAGTGCGAAACCAACCAAACTGTTCAGAACATACTACAGAAGGAGCCCGTGAGGCGACCCAGGCAACAAACTATGGGAGACCCCAGCCGGGGTGCAAACCCATAGCTGAAAACAATATAGAATTCAAGCAATACAGAATGGAATTATTAAATAAAAATAACAAACGTCACATATGAGTAAACCACGGATGCGTTCAAATCGTGGTGCATAAACATTCAGTTGTAATCGCACTGTTAGAGTATCAACAGCAAACTGTAGCATACGAGATATAAAGGCAAGTACATAGAGAGAAATAAGTGTGACAACACAATTTTTGATTAAGCACAAAAAAAAAAAAAAAAAAACACAATTTCCAAGTGGCACCCTGAAAATTAAAGAGTGCAACCAGAGAGCCTATGGAGATATTTCCAGTGCTGTACTCTATAAAGGACATGTGAGAATCAGCTAGAAGGTTCTGAGCCACTAGATGGCAGTGTTACATTAAGTATAAATGGTGACAATACACAAGCGTCTAGACTGCTGCAATAAGGGTCAACTAATCACCCACATTAAAACTGAAAATAAATAAATGATAATGGTAGTGAGGGTATGTCCCTGCAGCCCAAGATGTGTAGTAGACACAGTCACTCCAAGAACAAATCTGTGCAAGGTGACCGAGCAAAACGCACCGCAAAACCTCTATGAGTGCAGGGTAATATAGGTGCTGTCCAGCAGAAGAGTCCTTGAAGTTTGTCCAATAGAGACAGTTTATAGGGCCCAGGCCCAGGAATGGGAGTAGCCACCAATAATATATAAAGAGGGGGAAAAAGGGGGGGGGGGAAGAAAAGGAAAGGGGAGAGCTGGGGTTCGGGGGGCGGGAGAACACACTAGGTGGGAAAGGGGAAAAAGGAGGGAGGCAAATACCGGGTTAGTAGGAGACGATGCTGCACGGTAGTGAAGCACAGATGCTTCTGCTCAGCAAGCTTCAGGCAGATGACGGCCAGGGGGGTCTGAAAGGCTTCGTCCCAAGCACCCGGACTCCAGCAGCCAAGGTTTCCGGACATCAGGAGCCGTGAACAGATGGGCAGAACACTTCACAGGAGCAGCATCCACGGGGCAGCGACCCCTGTACCTCCGGACGATCAGCGGTCCCGCAGGCGGATCTGTAAGGCTTCCCAGCAGATGGGTGTGTGGCCCAGTCACTTGCTCTGCAGACAGATAGGCGCAGCGGGGCTATAGGGTAGTGCGTCCGCTGCAAGTGGCACCATGCAACCATGCAAGTGGAGCCATGTTTTTCAAAAACTGTGCATCCATGTCTTTTTCTTGTCTCTTGTGACTCTCTGTAACTGATGGGCTGGAATGCTGTAGATTACAGTGAAATATGGTGTCTTTTGTTACCAAAATTTTAAGCAACATACAGTTTGGCGAAAAATCTAATCACGTCCACAAAGTTATCAGAATTCCATAATATGCGCATATGCCTGAAATGAAGAGCGCGTGCGAATAGCGCAAGCGAGCGTAAAATTCTAGGCTGTTAGGATTGCATGGGCTTTACACAATGTTTAGGTTACTTAACAGTTAATAGGCTTGGGAGGTTGGTCTTAATTAGAATAGTGGGAGTGTAGGGAGGAGCTAGCAGACATTTTGTGTGAGACAGGATATGCTTTCTATCTCTTTCTGTCAGGATTTTCCAGCAGAAGGACCTCTGATCCTGTGAGTAGCTCTTTGAATTCATTTTGTATCTCCAAAATCCTTTTTCTCCACTCTGCTTTATTCTTTCACTAATTCCTATCTATTCTTTATCCTCTTTATTCTCCCTTCTTTCTTTTATTCCCTCACTATCCCCCTTTTCATTCTTCTCCTAATGGCCGCTCGCCCACGCAGACGGGCACACCCTCCATGCTCACTAAATAGTCCCAGGGTCTGGTGCGGCGTCAGCGGTATCTTCTGCGCTGGACCACCGCCAGTCCCTCAGCCCTGGCCTGCTACCTGCGGGCGCACCCGCGGGTGCTTCCCCATGCGGTCTGGGGGCTACTTTCGCCGGAGGTCCCGCGATGCGCTCGCGTGGGCTCCGGCGGATCGCGGCTACACGCGGCGCTTCTCCCGCCCCAGCCCCCTCAGTCGCGCAGGGCGCACGGGACGGTGGCGGGGGCGCGCGGGCGGACACAGGGGGACACTACCCCTGGGGGTGCTGCGACAGCCTCCAGGCGCAGACGCACACGCAGCACCACCCGGACACTGGACGCAGGTGGGGGGCAGGGCGGGTCCACTGGTGGGAATAATTTGTCAGCCTCCAGGGGCTCGTCTCCCCCCAATACTGTTGGACCCATTCCCACTGATAGGCCCCTACGGGATCGCGGGTGCATCCGGCAGCGGCACGTGCGCTCTTCTCGCCACGCGGTCTCCGAGCACGGCGTGCCGAGAGGCGCGGTGCTGCTGTGCCCAGCCTGGGGGAGACCGCAGTGTTTTATGCTCGCCCTGCATTAGGTGCGAGCAGCCCCCTCGCGGTTGTTGGCCGGTCCCGGGTGGGCACTGGGCGCAGGACGAGACGCACAGTTTCAGGTACTGCGCATCCGGCTGGTGCTGCGGGGCCTGTGGCCGCCGGCGCACCTGCGACCAGCAGCGTGGTCCTCCCTATTGCTCCTGCGACAGTGGCCGCTCCTGCAGACGGGGACACGGCGGCTGTTTCTGCACTGCTGGAATTCTGACTCCCCTGTTGACGGCGCGGTCATCTTCAAGTGGCTCGGCGGGCCAGTTCGGTGACTTGCGGTCTGCACTCACCCCACTGGTTGCTCAGCTGATGTCGTTATGCGCCGCTCCCCCTACTGCGGCAGGTCAGCAGCCGCTTGTTTCCACTGGGTCCGGTGCACAGACGCCTGCACTTAACCACTTGCCAGGTTCTTCGCTGTCACTTTCTGTTCCCTCTCCTGTTGCAGATCCGGTGGACATGCCGGAGAGTGATTCCAGCGACAGCGACCAGTCTTCTGCATCGGCTGCCACGAGACGGGCCTCCCAGGCATCCCCATCCGGTGAGGTTAATGGTAATGGCGTTTTGGGTCAGCAGGGTGCCGGGGCCGAGACTACCAAGGGCAAAGGTCAGGCGAAGGTTGTCAAGGGTAAACGCCATAGGCACGGGCGTTCCCACAAGCGCAGTAAGCGATCGCGCCGCCGGAGGCATGGTAGCAGTAGCAGCAGTCCGGAAGAGGGCAGCCCCAGCGACGTCGTGCGTTGCCCATACACCAAGGTTATGCGGGGTCTCCGCCCACGAATACGGGATTGTATCAATAGCGGATCTTACGTGGATGTCTTCGCATTAACATCCAAGTCCCGCAAGGCTTTGGTGGCGGCCAAGAAAAATAGTGGATAGGTGAGGACGCATATAGGTCCTATGTTAACTGGCTCAAGGGGTTCTACACATTCGCAGCCTGTTACCTGGAGACTCGCCCAGAAGAGGCCATGAACATCGTGCGCTACCTGCACATGATTCATGGTCTATTCCTTTCTAACAGGCCTCTCGCCTGGCTTCGGTACGACACATAGTTCAGGCGTAAATAGCACGGTCTCCATTTCCTGGCTTTCGGTGTCAAGGATGTGGAAGTATGGCTTGAGGTTACGGAAGGCGGCCCAACCCATTAGCACGTCCGCTAGGGGCTCCTTTCGGGCCACCGCGAGATGAGCGTCCAAAGGTCGTTGTTTTGCCTTTAACAACGGCAATTGCGGATCTGGGTCCAAATGTCGCTTCTGGCACAGCTGCCTGCGCTGCGGAGCTTCCCACCCGGCTAAGGAATGTCCCATTCCTGCTGGTGCGGGTCCGGATGGCAGATCCCCCAGCGTTACTAGTGCTAAGTAAAGCCCCCTCCCCTTTCCGGCTGGACGCCATGCGCAAATGGCTTACTTGGTACCCACTTCGCCGTCAGGCCCAATTTTTGCTGGAAGATTTTACCGAGGGATTTCACCTCCCCATTAGCGGCGAGGTCCCTTCCTCAGCTCCAAGGAACTTGCGCTCGGCCAGAGAGCTTCCCTTCGTTCTGCAAGGTTAAGTGGCCAAGGAAGTGCAGCTGGGACGCATGGCCGGCCCCTTCGCTGCACCCCCTTTGCCAAATTTGGTTTTATCCCCAGTTGGAGTGGTCCCTAAGAAAACTCCTGGCAAATTTAGGCTAATCCAGAACCTGTCTTACCCTCATGGCGCGTCTGTTAACGATGCGATCCCCGAGGCGCTATCCTCGGTTACGTATCAATCATTTGATGACGCTTTGAAATTGGTCAGAGCGGCTGGCCCCCATACGTTATAGGGTAAAGTTGATGTGGAATCTGCATTTCGTCTTTTGCCATTGCACCCTGATTCGTTTCGTTTCATGGGCTTTAGGCTGGACGACGGTTTTTACATCGACAAATGCCTGCCCATGGGTTGCTCAGTCTCCTGTGCTTTTTTCGAGGCTTTTAGTTCATTTCTCCATTGGTGCGTTTGCGCTGGGACAGGGGAACCGGGAGTCGCACATTATCTGGACGTTTTCCTGTGCATCGGGCCTTGCGGCTCGGACAGGTGTGCTCGGCTGCTCTGCTCCTTGAAAGCGCTTTTTTCCGAGTTCGGGGTACCAATCGCTCCGGATAAATGTGAGGGTCCTTGCACCCGCCTCTCGTATCTAGGCACCAAACTGGATACTGAGGCGGGATGCTGCCGATTGCCCAAGTTGCGTGTGTGTATTGAGAGGGCATTGGCAGGTGGCAAGGTTACCTTGCGCCAGTGCCAATCCCTTCTCGGTCTTTTCAATTTTGCATGCAGGGTCATTCCCATGGGTAGAATCTTTTGTCGCAAATTGGAGCGGGCGACGGCTGGCGCTCGTAAGCCGCATCACTTCATTAGATTGTCATCAGAGATTTGCAGGGACCTGCGAGTTTGGGATGCCTTTCTGCATGAGTTTAATGGCGTAGCCATTTGGCTGTCTGATGCGGTCCACAGCCCAGGTATCCAGTTGTTCACCGACGCGTCGGGTTCCAGGGAATACGGTGCGTACCTCGATGGTGCTTGGTCCGCTGCTCCTTGGCCGGTCTCCTGTTTCCGGCAGGGCTTAACCCGCTACCTTTTGTTGCTGGAACTGTTTCCCATTGTCGTTGCATTGGAGCTGTGGGGGGAGCGGATCAAAGACCAGCACGTAGTCTTCTGGTGTGACAATCTGGGCGTGGTTCAGGCGATCAATGGGCAGCGATCTTCCTCGCTTCCAGTTCTTCGCTTGTTGGCCCGCCTGGTCTTGCTCTGTTTGCGTCTGAATGTTCACTTCGTTGCACGGCACGTCCCAGGGGTTGACAACAGCATTGCCGATGCTCTATCTAGACAACAGTGGGCTCGGTTTCGCGCGTTGGCCCCTGCTGCAGCGCTTACAGGTGACGTATGCCCTTCTCATTGCTGGCAGGTTATATGGCTGGGATAACTGCTTTGGCCAGCCAGTCGGTGGCTCCAGCCACGCTGGTGAAATATCGGGCGGCATTCCATCGATGGGAGGCATTCATTGCGCACAGGCGAAACGAAGGTAAGCCTTCCTTTCGACTACTGTTGGCTTTTGTCTGGCGTATGTACGAAGCTGGGAGGTTGCGCGCTGTTGTCAGCCAGATGCTGGCAGGTATCTCCTTTTTTCTGCGTTTACAGGGTAGCCATGATTTCACTAAAAGCTTTTTGGTGAGACGCTGTTTGCAGGGCTGGGCTCGTGGCACTCCAGTGTCTGTGGACAACAGGCGTCCTATATCGGTTGCGCTGCTGGGTCGCCTGATGGAGGTCTTACCATCCGTTTGCGATTCTCAGTATGAGGTGTTGCTTTTCCAGCTTGCCTTTGCTATGGCTTTTTACGGAGCCTTTCGGATTGGCGAGTTGGTGGCCCCCTCCAGGTCCGCGGCCCCTCCTTTGCTTGAGTCCCATGTGTTGCTGGCGGATGCGTTACTGTGCAAATTAAGCCATTCTAAGACGGATCAGTTGGGGCGTGGGCATTGTAATACCTTGCCTGCCTGCCCTAAATCTAGCATCTGCCCCGTAACCTTGGCACGCGTGTATGGTGACTCCCGGCCACGTGGTGGCAGAGCGTGGCTTGTCCACCTCGATGGGTCACCTTTGACGTTGTACCAATTCCGCTGGGTATTTAAGCAATGCATCCTTGTGTTGGGATTGTCGCCATCACTGTATGGTACACATTCCTTTCGTATTGGTGCTGCGACAACAGGCGCCTCATTGGGGTTTTCTGAGACTGAGATTAAAGCGCTTGGTCGATGGAAATCCAATGCCTACAAGCGCTATGTCAGGTGATTCCGTTGTCCAGTTTACGGCAGGCCTTCTTCTGGTTTGCCTCAAATTTTTCTTGTTCTCCTTGGTTTCTTTTCAGTTTACTCGTGGGACGACGGGATGGCGTGACGGCGGGTCGGTGTTGGGGTGCCCTCGCCAGCCGCTACCTTTTTGGTGGGCCGCGGGGGTGCCTTGGCTCTGACTCGTTGACCCGTCTTTTCGTCTCTCCTCGACTGGACTCGACCTGTAGCCTTTTTTTGGCCACTCGTCACCGTTTGTACAGTGGGGGTCCCGTTGGATTTTGCCCTGCTTTTCTCCTGAGATCCCAGAGGGTGCTATTGGCCTGTGCCCTCTGCTGCAGGTTTTGCAGGTTTTCACTTCGGGACAGGTCGTTCCCCTCCCCTCCCCGCCACTTACTCGTTTTTAGGACGCCCATTTCAGTAGACCTGATGGCGTCTCTTTTTTGTCTGATGAGGGCATTTGTTTAGGTTGGAAGGTAGTTTCCGAGTTCTTTATAGGTCAGTTTTAGTTTTCATTGTTAGTCAGGGTATGGTGGCGGCACCGGCTCCTTACAGGCCGGTGTGTTGCGGGAAAGAACGGCAGTTACAGTGGCTATTGCGCCGCTGTTTGTGGGTGCGCTCTTTGCCCAATACATCGTATACTCTGGTCCTCCTTACCGGGGGTCATTGGGGCTCGGCTGTCTGGCCGGCTCTATTATGGTGTATTGGGGAGAGAGTTGGAAACTCAGCACTTATTGGCGTAAGCCAATGAGATAAAGAAGTCATGTCATGGACATGCGTAGCAGCAATAAGTCGTAAGGTCACTGTTGGTCTGGCCGTTCTTTCTTATTGCCACCATACTTAGTTTAAATATATCATAATAAATAACGGTTGACCGATTTTAATGGCATTTCAGTGGTCTGTGTTGTTATTTCTCTGTGTCATTTATTTCTAGATAAGTTCATTTAGTTCACAGTTATTTGTAAGGTTATTGTGTAATGATGTCATGCGGTCCGACATCAGATGATAGAAGCTTTATAGCTTTTACACCTCTTCATTAAGTAAAATGAAATGTAATCCTTATTATTATATTCATTTATACCCCTTTTACACCAAAATCCCGGGTCTGACCCAGGATTTGGAACACGGTTCCAAGCCGGGTCAGACCCGGGACTCCCCCCATTTACACTGCAGTGCCAATCTTGGATATTCCCGGATCGGCACCGTTTACACTACACCCGGGTGCAGTGTCTTGTGGGACGGCGCTTAAGATGAAGTAATCAACAAGCGCCAGGAACCACTGCAGATCGGGATTCCAGAGCGTCTCGCCGGGGGCAAGCACAGCAATTTGGAAGCTGCTGTGCTGCCCCCAGCCTCCGGCGCTTCCAGGCTCCAGACATGGCGCTGCTGTCTGCATAGACAGCATGTGCCATGTCTCCAGCCGCAGCATGGCAACCAGCACGGCACCGCTGTCTGCATAGACAGCGTGCGCCGTGACCCCCAGCCTCCCGACCGCCCGCCGGACACTGCGGTACGGGAGGTTTGCCATGCTGTAAATGGGTGCCGGGTCGGCTGACCCGGCTTACCCATTTACACCGCCTCCTACCCGGGTCTTACCCGTGTCCAACCTTGCATATGTGCCATGTTGGATTCCCGGGAAAGTGGACCCGGGGTTTAGGAGAAGGACCCTTTTACACCATCTGCAGTCCTGGGATTTTGCGTGCTCCCGTGCTAAATCCTCGGATATTTCAGGTGGTGTAAAAGGGGTAATACACACATTTACAAGTAAAATAGATTTAAGTAACCTTCATTTTTTTATAATTAGATTTTTATTAAACAAATGAGAAAAACATAATACATAAGTAATATGCAATATGAAGTACAGGTATACATGGCGGTATGTTATTCCAATAATAGTCCACAATGAGCATACATACACATAGCGACATATAAACCGTATTCAGTCCCCAAAGAAGCACCTCAATTATTCACATGTCTCCATATATAGAATAAACACAGAAACGAGAAAAAGGACCTATCGTAGATCTATAGACAGAAAGGGTTGTTTTTTTTTTTTTTTTTTTTAAGTCATTAAAAGGGGGGCACACCTCCTTCTAGAATCGCCATGTTGTACCATGTGGTCAGACGAACTATCCTACGAATATCTTCCTTTTCCACTACGGATAAGGGGCCTAATTCAAACCCAATCGCAACAGCAAATTTGTTAGCTAATGGGCAAAACCAAGGGTCTGATTCAGACTGGATGACTGTAGCGGCAGCGATCGCAGTCTGGATCTCTATGTGGAGTGCGCACCCTGGGAGCCCAGTGCGATTGACAGGCAGAGGCGGTCACGGGGCGGGAGGGGGTGTGCTAACGGCATTAGAACGCAGTCGGCTGGGCGCAGTCTAGACAACACAGACATGTCCAAACCGCCGGGGGTGTGGGACGCGGCGGCTGCGTGATATCACACGCAGCCGCTGCGACCTGGGATGCGCCAGGTGCAAAAGCATCGCTGTCATGCAATGTTCTTGCACCTGTGCGAGGAGGTGTGGGGGGAGGGCTGACATGCGGGGCGGCCTAGCAACTTGGCATCTATCAGAAGTCTGGCGCATGAGGGTTATTCAGAGTTGGTCGCAGACTTTACTAATTTAACAAAATCTGCGGCCGCTAAAATCATGTGCTGGGGCCGCCAAGCACTGGGCAAGGCCGCCCGGCATGTGTGGCGCCACGTCATGATGTGAGCGCAATTCAATTGTGATCACATTGCAAAAACCTCATAGAGGTTGAGCCCTGCTTGCGCAGCATGGCGGCATAGGCAGGCGCACCGCTGCCATGTTTCCGATCTCAGGAAACGCAGGCAACGTCATCATCTGGCCCCCGAAAATGGAACATGACATGCCTGTATTTCCTGATGCACTCCCTCCCCCAACACTGCGTCGCCACCCCTGGGTGCCCGCCGCCTGTCAATCATGATCGCATTCCTTCTGACATGAGAGCGCATAATGATTATCGAGCACACGCACTGTATAAGGTCCAGTGTGAGGATATGGTCTTATATTACTGGGATGTAGTTCTGTGACCGCCGGTCACTATACCGTCGCCGGGATCCCGACCAATTGAATGCACGACAGTCAGCAGGGACTATTCCCACTCGTGGGGGTCCACGACACTCATAAAATGGGAACAGAACATGTGGCGAGCCACCGAGCCCGCAAGGAACTTCGTTGCACTCGCCCCCAGCAATCTAAACCCTGGGATCCCAGCGTCGTTATGGTGACCGGCGGGATCCCAAACGCCGGTCACCCATCCCCATCCCCATCTCCTATTAATCACACAGAGCAGATAAAATTGAAGTAAGGGTTTATTTTTCACCGTACACAGAAATAAATATAGCGAAGAGTAATATGTAGGGGTCACTAATCTGGATTTAGTTTTGGGCACAGGTACTGGAACCACAGGGCTATATAGGCTGAACCAAAATGGGATCGGACTGAAGTATAGTGGCTGAACCATAATAGGACCGGAATGGAGTATACAGGCTGAACCGGAATGGGACCGGACTGGAGTATACAGGCTGAACCGGAATGGGACCAGACTGGAGTATAGTGGTTGAATCGGAATGGGACAGGACTGGAGTATAGAGGCTGAACCAGAATGGGACCGGACTGGAGTATACAGGCTGAACCGGAATGGGACCGGACTGGAGTATAGTGGCTGAACCAGAATAGGACCAGACTGGAGTATAGAGACTAAATCGGAATGGGACCAGACTGGAGTATAGTGGCTGAACCGGAATAGGACCAGACTGGAGTATGCAGGCTGAACCGGAATGGGAACGGACTGGAGTATAGTGGCAGAACTAGAATAGGACCGGATTGGAGTATACAGGCTGAACCGGAATGGGACAGACTGGATGCAGAGTAATGGAACGAAATGGAACTATAGTAGCTGGAGAGATGCAACTGAGATAATTGGAAACACTTTTGCTATCGGCGCTAACGATAATATACTGCACATTTGTCTGTATAGACAACTAATCTGGAGGGGACTTTGTCATATTATGTCCAAAGCATTAAAGCGTGCAGCCCACGTCTAGGGATCCCAAATTTCTGCAAGTCCCTTCACTAGCATATCAGCACACCATTACATTGCAGTAAAATATACTCACCTCCCAGATAGAGGGGGGAACATCTGTACAGGGGCTGGTTTGTAAGCAATGCCCAGCTGGGCCTTTTATAGCATTAACTAAAAGCTGCCGTGATAGCACTAGGCAACATTTTTGAAAGCAAAACAGTAAAGAAATTTGCCCGCTGTTGGTTTTACTTTTACCTATGTGTATAAGCAGCGCTACTAACATGGGCATAATGTGTTTAAGTGGCACTACTACCGTGGGCATTATACATATAAGCGGCGCTACACCTATGGGCATTATGCATATAAGCAGCACTACTACCATGGCCATTATGCGGATAAGGGGAGCTACTACTGTGGGTATTATGTGTATAAGCAGCACTACTACCATGGGCATAATGTGTTTAAGCGGCGCTACTACCGTGGACATTATACATATAAGCGGCACTACACCTGTGGGCATTATGTATATAAGCGGCACTACTACCATGGCCATTATGCGGATATGGGGAGCTACAGTAATACTGTGGGTATTATGTGTATAAGCAGCGCTACTACCATCGTCATAATGTGTTTAAGCGGCGCTACTACCATGGGCATTATACATATAAGTGGCGCTACACCTGTGGGTATTATGCAAATAAGAGGCACTACTGCCATGGCTGTTTTGCAAATAAGCAGCGCTATTACTGTGGGCATTATGCATATAAGGGGCCCTACTACCATGGACATTATGTGTATAAGGGGCTCTACTACCGTTGACATTATGCGTATAAGGGTCGCTACTTCTGTGGGCATTATCTGTATAAATGGCACTATTATGTGTGAAGGGGGCGCTACTACCTTTGACATTATAGGTATAGTGGGCGCTAGTACTGTGGGCATTATGTGTATAAGTGATTCTACTACCGTGGTCATTTAGCTTATAAGCAGCACTACCATGGGCATTATGCGTATAAAGGGTGCTACTAACGTGGACATTATACATATAAGGGACGCTACTACCGTGGGTATTGTGTGTAAGTGGCACTACTACTTTGGGACTTATGTGCATAAGGGCCACTACTAACATAGACATTATGCATATAAGTGAGCATTATGTATATAAGTGTTGCTGCTACTGTGGACATGTGTATAAGGGGGGCTACTACCATGGGTATTATGTGTATAAGCGGCACTACTACTGTAGGTATTATGTGTATAAAGTACGCTACTACCGTGGGCATTGTGTATAAGGGGTGCTACTACTGTAGGATTTATGAGTATAAGCGGCGCTACTACTGTGGGCATTATGTGTATAAACGACACTACTACTTTGGGCATTATGTGTATAAGGGGCGCTGTGGGTATTATGTGTATAAGAGGCATTACTACTGGGGGGCATTGTGTGTATAAGGGGCGATACTACTGTGGGAATTATATATAAGTGGTGCTACTACTGTGAGCATTTTGTGTATATGCAGCGCTGGTACTGTGGGCATTATGTGCATAAGCAGCGCTACTACTGTGGGCATTATTTATGTAAGGGGCTCTACTACTGTGGGCATTATGTGTATAAGTGGCACTGCTACTGTGGACATTATGGGGGTCATTCCGAGTTGATTGCTAGCTGCCGTTGTTCGCAGCACAGCGATCAGGATAAAAAGCGGCATTTCTGCGCATGCATATGGGCCGCGTCATACGGGTACAAAGCCTGTTGTGGTTGTGCACAGATTGTAGCAAAGGTTTCAGTCGCACATGGCGGCCGCAAGAAGATTGACAGGAAGGGGGTGTTTCTGGGTGTCAACTGACCGGTTTCAGGGAGTGTTTGCAAAAATGCAGGCGTGTCTGAAAAAACGCAGGCGTGGCTCGGCGTTCGCTGGGCGGATGTATGACATAGAATCCGGACACAAATAGGCTGAAGTGATCGCAAGCGCTGAGTAGGTTCAGAGCTACTGTGAAACTGCACAAACTGTTTTTGCAGAGCTCGGCTGCACATGCGTTCGCACTTCTGATAAGCTAAAATACACTCCCCAGTGGGCGGCAGCATAGCGTTACACGGCTGCTAAAAACTGCTAGCGAGCGATCAACTCAGAATGACGCCCAATGTGTATAAGTTCAACTTATGAAGTTATCAGTGAGTTGGATGTAACTGTCAACATTTTAAAAATAATTACCATTTCCACTTGATTTCGGGCTTTTTGATCAATTTTGATAAAACAGAAGCTTTGGCTCTTGGCCCCAAAGCCACACAAAATTGGGGCTCCAGGTTCCCCTTTAAATGGGCGAATGGGTTTATAACCTACCTGGGTTTGCGCTTTTCACCTATCCTAGCTGAACTATATACGCTAAACTTATTGCGCGCCATTAATAAAATGATTGAAGATTTTACACGTTGCCAGTCTCATATTTGGGTAGATGCCACTTGTACAAAATGATTTCCTTCCCCCGTTTGCTATACCCGATCCAAATGCTCCCATTTCTTCTGACCAAACGAGATGTTCAAACAATTAACAAGGCCCTTAACACTTTCATCTGGACAAATAAGTGTCTACGTATAGCCCTTTTCAAATTGAAACAACCGACTACATTAGGTGGCGTGAATTTACCATGCCCAGAGGACTACTCTCTAGCCGCTAACTAAAGGTATGCCCTTGACTGGGTGAGAGGTTCCTCTTACTACGCTAATACATTTCTAGAACAGCATATGCTACCCCAAGGTACATTATCTACCATATTACACTTTCCAGACCCCTCTACACTGACGTCCATCCGTACGAATCCCTTACTGCTCGCTCCGTACAAAGCATGGCGACACCTTCGAAAACACATAGGGCGAACACCTACCTACTCCTTATTCCAACCACTTCTCCATAACCCAGGCTTTCAAGGCGGGAACGCCGATGCAATTATCAATACCTGGTATTCTCAAGGCTTACGTTTAGTGTATCAATTCTTGAATATCACCTGTACCGAAATGCTCACCCTGTCTCAATTAAAACAAAAATTTCCAAACCTGCATATACCACTATTTGCATATTTTCAAATCCGCAGCTATGCAACACAATTGATAACACGCCTACGGCCAGCAGACTATACATTTCCCCTAGACGTCCAACTGTGCTTAAATCCTCACTCTTCCTATCCAACATCCTTTATCTATGCACACACCAGACGTCAGATAGATTTAGATAGTCAAACCACAGGCCTAGCTAAATGGTCGATCACTTTCCCAGGCACCCCTTTGCAGACCATAATACGCTGGCACTTATTACTTAATAAATATTTGGTGTCTTCTTCCTATGCAGAAATGCATTTAAAATTTTACACAGGGCATACTATACTCCTCGTCTCAGATATCTCACGGTCATCTCTGATAACTCCCATTGCTTCAAGTGTTCCTCACCTGATGCAGACATCATTCATTGCCTTTGGTCATGCCCTATAATACAACCTGATGGCTGTTCAATATCTCCAGGTAATAAATTATTATTAGCTCGGATAGCGGCAGCTTCGAAAAAGACCATACTGTCCCAATGGATACACAAAACCCCTATACCCATAACTCTCCTACTTCCTAAACTGACACATCTATACCAAATGGACTGGATCGAATGCTCTCTTAGAGCGGAATCCAACTCCCCCAAATTCTTTACAATATGGCTACCCTATGTGGTAACTCTGCCACAACCAATTCGTGATACCATGCGTAAAGTAGTTAAATATACTACTTGGTACAATACAGAGATACTCACGAGGGGATCACCACCCTTCTAACCTTAACTTTATTATTTTAGGAACACCCTCTTTGCTTAGCTTAATTATACTGTTAATGGCAACGCGAGACGACCGTTCCCTGCTACATGTTTTGTAATATCCATAATATCCTATTCACGTTATTCCCTAACCATTATATGTGATTGCTGTTGTACAGATGTAATGTTGTACATTCCTACGTATCATTAACTTTGATATTGTGATAGATAAAGATGTTGTTAAACAGTTATCATGTAACATGTAAAATGTGTGTGTTACACCTATAATTTTTCTCCTAATAAACATATTTAAAAAAAAAAAGTAATAATTACCAGCTTAGCAGCTCTTCCAACACACCCATGAGGTGGCTGCCCAGTGTCGTTTTTCTTTTTTTAGCTGGGGTGTCGCCAGTAGCCCTAATCCCCACTTATTTCTGTAGCTCAGCTAGCCAGCAGCAGTCCACATAGCGAGCTCTTCAACTGTGTTTAGACACTTCCACTTCTGTCCAAGATCTTGTGCTACGATCCTAGCAGCCTCACGGTGATGTGTGTGATGTGCTTTCTCTAGCCCATGCCACATGTCTCTGTAGTTTGTCACAGTGAGCTTCTCATGAGGTACATATGCCTTCATAGCATTAATATACCTGACTGTGGCCCAGATATCTGAAGATTCGACCAGACGTTCTACTGCATTTAGCAGCATTGGCTTTAGCAGATGTTTCTTTGCCAGCTTTTTATAAATAGCCTGCACGTATCTGGGGTCCTTCCAGTCACTGCCCTCTTCCAGCACCATGAGTCTGCAGCCCAGGTGGGGAAGGCATTGGTTGAGACAGATCACTGCAGCAGACACAATGTCCATGTCTTGGCTCTGAAGTTTCATCATCATTAGTGAGAGGAGCGGTGGTGTAATCAGCCTCTTGATGGGACTCCATGGGAACACGCAATATCTGTCCACTATCTCTCCAAATAGTAAAGTAGAATACAGTTGGATGTCGTGGTGGCCAGAGTCCATAAGTCTTATAATGTTGGGGAGGACTTCGTCATACTTCTTCCATGTCTTATGATGACGCATCTGTATTACCGCCAGTAGTGTTTTTAGCAGCGCGGGGAGCAGGTTGTCGTTTGCCAGTTTGATTTTATGCATAATAGCTGTTATAAATGCATTCCTGTATCTCCTGGCCTGCTCTGGTGATCCTCTGGTGGAATTTGTGATGCCTTCAAGTACTTTTATGCAAATGTTGTTATCGATGTCATCCAGTATGCGTAACATCTCCTTAATGACCACGTCATAAAAGTGTCCGGTGATACCCTCCGGGTGATTCAGAAGTGCTGCACAAACAATGGTGGTGGTCATTTTGTTGTGGATGCTGCTAGATTTCCACAAAGGCATAAGATGACCCAAAATTTCCTTCCAGTGGCCGGTCTGCACCAGCCTGTTACCATAGTCCTCCGCAGATCTGCACTGCGAGTACCCTGCGTCACTTAGAGTTGGCTGATGGAGTTTGCCTGCTCCATAGGGAAGAAGTGGTGGTCCTCCTTTCTCTGTACCAAATATAGATGCTGTACCTGGGTCTTCCAGCAAAGACTCTACTTGTACTATGGCGGTCAGCACTGTATCCTGATGATGGGTATTACGCCTGCTTTGTGTTTCCCAGGTGGTCAGTAGGGCGCAGGCTCTGGTGAATTGTCCCTTTATTCCTGGCTCTAGGACAGCAGTACATTCCATGGCCAGCGCAGCATTGTGTATCATTATAGCCAGAATGCTCTGTGTGCTGGCATCAGTGGCAGATTCCATGTAAGAACATATCTGAGGCAGTATATAACCCAGGAAGGTGAGCGGCACGCTAGTATGTGATATTACAGCTGCCAGTGTGGTAAGTAGTGCAAGCGGAGGGTGGCACGAGGACGCCTGTAGACAGGTCTGCAGCTCCCAGATGGTAATTAGCGTGTAATTATTGGCTAATAGGTAGAGGACTTTACTTGCCGCAAGCCAAGTGGCATCACTCTCCGTCTGGTCGGCCTCCACCATGGAGCTTAGGACGACGGGCACTGTGTGCTCCGTAAACAGGTCGGCTGAGTCCTTCCTTACTTCCAATACGTGGCAGAAAAAGTCCAGGATTATCTGCTGGTCATAGCTGGACAGCCCCTTGTAACGTAGGGCCTCACGTAGCTTATCGATGGTATAGATAAGTTTCTCAGAAGCCATCTTGTCAATGATCTCAGGCAAACATTCCCTTAACAGCGGGGAATAGAGGATCTTAAGCAGCTGGAGATCATTCTCCATCTCCTGGGTAAATTCCCGGGAGGGCGACATGATGGGTAATTTCTTCTGCTCTTCTCGCAGAGTCACGTCCGAAGTTAGACGGCTCTATGCGCAGTGTTTAAAGAAAGGGTAAGATAGACTTACAAGTCGTAAACCAAATATTAGTCACAAAATACTCAAAAGAGTAGCGCTGTGGGATAAACTATCGCCACAAATGGCCAGCCACTGACAAGCCAGCCTTTACATAGGGCTGTGTGCCATTATGACATCACTGTGAGCTCATAGGGCTGTGTGCCATTATGACATCACTGTGAGCTCACAGCAGCCTGCTGGGCAGCACTGGACTGGGCTTAGACCTCCGCACCCCCCATAGTCTGCTTTATAGTAAGTGATGCTTTGTGGTAAATGCAGCACTGGTTAGAGCGCACGTTTAAGCTTCATCAGGAAGTAACAGAGAAGCTTTTAGGTTGCAGCACATGTAATAAAACAGTCCCATAAAATAGGAATCCTTTATTGCAGTGATTGGCAACCTGATACACTTCAGAGGTCAGATGGGTGGCACTCTAAGCTTCACAAAGGCCGCACATTGGATTTAATCTCAGTAAATTTTTATCAATTCACCTTTTTTTTGGAGAGCGTGATTACCAACCAATCAGCTCCCAACTGTCATTTTTCAAACACAGCCTGTAACATGACAGGAGCTGATTGGCTGGCACTTTATTTCTCTCTACTTTACCTCTCTCCAAGCTTTGATAAATCTAGCCCATAGCCTGGTACTCCCCCAGATCCGTTTGCGTCTCCTGACCTGACCTTGCCACACTAATTGAAATCCTTCGGGGGCACATTCACCGCTTGGGGATGTAAATCACGTTTCGCTTAATGTATGAGGCTCCACCTAATTGAGGACGAGAGGCACCCATATCTTGTCCGTTTGATTACGGTAGGCCGCTAGAGGTTCATCACAAACACAGGCGACCCATCACTCTCCTAATGTGCAACTTAGGACAGGTATACAATGCTTTTTATACAACCAATAAGAATTCAGCGCTTCTGCAATGTCCAAGACAGCTCTAGGTATCGCAGCGCCATCATCCCATCGCCGCTTCTCTCTCCCGCCCATACGGTGAAACATATTTCGCATTTAGCAGCAAGTTTGTTTCATTAAAATATTTCATAGAAATTAATAAATGGAAGAAAAGAAAAAAACTTAAATAATTCTTTTTAGCACGTCCACGCCGCCTGTTTACAGAACATCAACAATTTGTGGAATTGTGTCTACTGCGCCCTGATGGTGTGGCTGAGAGACGCAGGGAATGTGAGTCTTGTTGAACCGCTGTTGCATGATGCTGACCTTGTTAATATTCCTGCACAAACAGGCATCTTCTGGACGATGGGATCTCCTACATGAATAGTGAATACTGACTGAAGATGCCATCTTCCTCAGAGGATACAGTTCTTCAGAGGTTCCACAGTGTGAGAAACCATCATACAGGTAAGGTGCATGTTGAATTGAAAAGCATGTTCCCAGTGGGACGTGAAACAGGTGGCATGTCATGTTGCCACGCCCCATTTTCGGAGACCACGCCCCTTCTGGTATGTGAATACGCCCATTTTTTGGCGCGCGCCTGTGGCGCGTGCACACAATTTGTCAATTTGTTTCTAAGGCTTTTCTTTACTTCTTTTTTTTTTTTAGGTGGTGGTGGGGGGAAGGTTGGGGGGGGGAGCGCGCCATTCCTAATCTTGCCCTGGGCTCCAAAAACTCTAGTTACGCCTCTGCATCTGAAGCAGGTGTTCTATCGCCGTACGCACACTGCGAATGAGCTTGGAAGTCGGCTGGCGCTCTTACCAGATGAATCAGTTGCTCGGAATGAGTGATCTGACAACGGGCCTAATTCCGCCTCAATCGCTGAAGTGCGGAAATCGCTGCTGCGCATGTGTGCACGATGCGTGAGGGCTTAGATTGCCATCGCATGTGATTGCAGTCTAAGTGCCGGTGGGCGACAGTGAAGGGGCGGCATTGCTGCGTTTTGTGGGCAGGGTTTGTGGGCGTGTCCAGACCGTTTGCGGGGTGGGCCGCAGTGGTGGCTGCGTGACATCACATGCAGCCGCTGCAACACCCAAGGCAGGGTGGTACCCTAAAGATGCGTTCGCTTCGCTGTTTAGTGAAGCGCTCACATTTTTGGCGGGCGGGGAATTACCCGGCGTGCAGGGCAGCTAGTGTAAGGAGTTGTAGTTTTACGACAAATCTACAACTTTCTGAATTAGGCCCAACATACAGATAGTTCCTTCCGCCCTTTCAAATACTTGATGGAATTTTGTATATTTTCAGGCCTGTTTAAAACCCCAAGACAGTAGGAGGTGTTCACGAATGATCAGCAGTGCTCAGCATAAATTCCAATAATATGGGACTTTCACTAGTGCAACCCTTTTTACTAGTGCAACTAGTTTTTAATCGACAAGTTTAGTACCCACAGTCACACTTGCCCAAATGTTTGTAGCTAGCAGGGCATGGGTGCCCAGATTCTCATACGATTCAATGTGAACAAGCCCGGCTAGGGTGAAACGTATGTCAGCTTCCAGCACAATTGACGTCATCATCACGTCCCTCCGGGTAACCCGTGCACAGCTCACGGACCCGGACTCGTAGGCACAACCTTAGAGACGCGTCCAAGCTAGGACAGCGTTTCACAGCAGGATCTTATCTTCAAAAGGTATTTTCGGCGCGCACTCATTGCGGGACGGGAGAGGGTCTTTTTCTGCAATGACAATATGTTATCAGGATAACCCCTCCCTGTTTTCCGGCAACAGCAAGTAACGCCACTATCTTCCTTCATATCCATTCCGGCCGCTGGCTCTCTCACCTCCCATTCACTGTGATAATTTCCACACATGGGAAGGCAGCAGAGGTTAGCGGGTTAACGGCATGGATACTTTTTTCTTCAGTTATTACACTTGTTCAGGTAGATGTAGTCACTTTGATCATTACCTGCAAGAGTTGAAAAATTGATACTGTTTATTCTATCTGTTGATTGCCAGCTACAAATTCCTCTATTGCAACTTACCAAACAGTTACAATTTTCTGTTGTGGGATTTGTTACTTCTGGCACCTGCTTTATAACAATAATAACATTGTGGTATATTTCATTAAGATATTAATACGTATTTTATGGATATGGTTGTTTTTGCCTACTTAAACACATTATTACCTTGCTTAGAAATTTTCACCCAGCATTTGATTTATTAATTACCTCCAATAAGATTTAAATAAAATTGCATCCTGTGTCAAGAGTGCAGGGATTACCACCTGCACTCTAAAACACATTACTGTACACAGAGGTTGCTACAAATCACTTTTCTCTTGAGAATTATTGTTAGTTTGGAGGATTATATCATAATATAAACTATCATTGAATTTGAGTTGACTGTTTATTAGGGTTATACCAATAGGTATTTTGCTGCCCTTCTCTATACATATTCTTTTATAATTATTGAAATAAAATGTAAATTTTAAACAATAAACATCAAATAAATATTTATTGAAAGAGTGCCCCCAAAAAGAGGCTTTTTCTCAGATCCCTATTTCTTTGTAGGGATCACTTCCCCTTTTCTACTGCCCAGATTCTCAGCAGGCTCTGTATTAACAAGAAAACCTGCTCTAGGCTTTGAGCATTACACTTGCCCATCCCGGGCTGATAGAACCATATAGACCCACCGTGTGCGGGGAAACCAATGCAATGTGGTCTAGTAGGATCCCGGCCAGGTTTTTTAGGGGTTTAGGGTCCTGATTTGAATTTGCCTGGCAGAACTTTGACCCCGGGAGTCTGTTCAGGGCCTTCCACTGGATGGATTTGGATAAAACTTCATTGAGAGGTAACATTGGATCCCAGAAGACATACAGTACTAGGGGGTTGGGGTTTGCCGGACCTCACGGCAGAATGCGCCAGGCAGATCTTTGACCCACGGAGCCTGTTCTGGACCTTCCACTGGATAGATTTGGATAAAACTTCAGAGTGGTAACACTGGATCCCAGAAGACATACTAGGGGGTTGTCGTACTTCCGGTTGATGTCCGCTGACCAGAGCTTTGACCCAGGGAACCTGTTCTGGGCCTTCCACTGGATGGATTTTGAGAAAAACTTCACAGAGTGGTAACATTGGATCCCAGAAAACATGCTAGGGAGTTGGGGTCACAGGAGGTCCCCAGGGCTACTAGCAACACCCCAAAGATTAAAATTACACTGGGCAGACACCTCATGGGTATCTTGGAAGATCTACTAAGCTACTAATTATTTTTATTTTTATGTTGACAGTTACATCCAACTCATTGATAACTTAATAATTGGAAAATTTAAACCTGGGCAATGCTGGGTACTTCAGCTAGTATATAGCTATATATACAGGGCCGGTTCTAAGACTTTTTGCGCCCCGGGCAAAATATGGGGGCGTGGCTTCAATTGGGGGCGTGGCCACGACGCTGAAAGAAAAAAAATAAAAATAAAAAGTATACTTACCATCCCCGTTCCTGATCCAGACCCCCTCCGCCGGCGGCACCGCTCTTCTCCCCTCTCTCTTCTCTTCGATCTATGGGAGAGACGTTATTACGTCTCTCCCATAGAACAGCATAGACACTAGAGGTCAATTATGACCCCTAGTGTCTGTGCCACTATGCTGTGCGGTGCGCGATGACGTCATCGCGCATCGCACAGCAAAGGTCCTCTACACGAAGGGAAACTAGACCGTAGCGTCTAGTTTCCCTTCATGGAGAGGACCTTTGCTGTGCGGTGCGCGATGACGTCATCGCGCACCGCACAACTAAGGTCCTCTCAATGAAGGGAAACTAGACGCTACGCGTCTGGTTCCCTTCAAAGCGGGGGGCACAGCAGGGCACTGCGGGGGGCACAGTGGCGGATCTTGCCCTGGTGCGGCGCCCTCCGGATGGCGCCGGCGCCCTCCGGAAGGCGGCGCCCCGGGCAAAAGTACCGCTTGCCCGTGGCAAGAACCGCCACTGTATATATATATATATAAATGCGAAAGCCCTCACTCACTGACTCACTCACTCACTCACTCACTCACTCATCACTAATTCTCTTCCCGATATATTAGGAAGATGAAATGTAACATAGGTATTCTGCAGGTGGGAAATAGGAATTCTACGTAATAAGAATATTCATAAACCTTCCCTAAGGGGATGAAAAGGGAAGTTGACATAATGACATCATTACTGATGCGTGGTTTGCGTTGCGTGAAGATAACGCCCAAGCGGATAATCGGATAAAAATTTAGATCGCACCTCCAGTGTGTAGAATTTAATAAACTACAAAAATGTTCCTGTCACTTTTTACCGTAACTACTACGGGGGCTCCTCGGGGAACACCAAGAACCATGGATTCATATTTACTTACATTAACACTTCTCAAATTTACATCTGTATAGATTTACAAAATTATTACACTCTTGTATATGTACAACCGTGAGTATCAGAAACTCCCGTGCGAAGAATGGGTAGAATAGCTAGTAATTTATAAACAGAAATACAAACTATGGGGAACTTTTATAACCGCATTGGGCGTTCACGGAAAGCGGTATTCCGTGGCATAGCAATGCCAATAGGAGCCAGAATGAAACACAGATTTGTGGTAATCCATTTAGTTTTAGAACGTAATCTTGCTCAATAAGAACTGCAAAATCATCAAAAGAACTAAATTAGCTCCATAACGTTTCCTTATCCTGGATGTAATCAGATTGAAATAAACTGTGACAAAATTTTTATTTAGCAGGTAAACCAGTTGGTAGAACGCTGGGCCGCAAAATATGGGACCATCAGGCCAGAAACAGAATAAAATATCTGCTTGGCTCCTAGGGTAACTAACCACCGCCATAACCCCTGTGACAAGAACACTGGGATAGTGTTTGAGGGCAGGTATGTTTGTCCCAGGTTCTTGTCTTACATGTATTAGAAAAATGAAAACTTCTAGGAATATGTTTTGTTTTGTTAGAACCTTTTCAGTTTGTTGGAAAAGCTGGGTAAGGGCCCTGAAAAAGAAATGGGGCAAGTTCCAGACATTGGGCCCAGTTCGGGTCTTTGGCCTCACAGAAGGCTAATCAGGCTTTCAGCTGTGCAAGAGTGTTATAGAGCTGCTGGCCTGATTAGGGTGTGCAGACTGCCTGGGAAGACTGCAGGATCTCTGTGAGAGAAACACGCTTCCTGATACAAGTGAGCTATACAGTGTACTGGAGAACTCTGTGTTTTTTGTTTAGTGATAGTTAGGAACATCTTGTGTTTAGTTAGTGCCGGACAGGCAAGGTATTTTCTTTTGCTATTTGTTTTATTTTCTGTATAATAAAACTGGCTGGGGCCAGTTGTACCAGAAACTGGACTTGTGTTGTTCTTCAGCTGCTGCGTGCTGCCATATACCCCAGGAAACGGCACCTTGTACCCTTACAGTGTTACAACTTGGTGGAGAATGCAAGCACGCCGTTCTGCGCATAAGTGAAAGCAGCAGCTTTGTGAGGCCTGCAGAAAATGGTGGTTTATGCAGATACAGCCCAGTGTGAAGTTACTGAGACTCGCCCTGAGGATTTGATATATGTCCTGGGTGAAAGCAGCTACAAAGCTGACTGAAAAGTCTGTCGACATGGAGGAACTGCTCAAAGCCTTGCTGCAAGCTACAGCGGCTCAGCAGGAGGCCAACAGACAGCAGCAGGTGGCAATGGAGGAAAATTGGAGACTACAGCGAGAGGCCTTAACAGAAGTGATGCAGAGCCTTGCAGCCCGGATTGGAGATATGGCCGTCAGTGCTCCGACCCGCTCTAGTTCTATATGGGCCAGTCACTTCCCGCAGAAAATGACAGAGGCTGATGATGTGGAGGCCTACCTGACCACGTTTGAAAGGACTGCCGAGCGTGAGAACTGGCCAAAAGTACAGTGGGCCAGTCTGCTGGCACCTTTTCTGTCAGGTGAGCCCCAAAAAGCGTACTTTGATTTTAGCCCTGCTGAGGCTCGGGACTATGATAAACTAAAGACTGAGATCCTGACCCGCCTGGGAGTCACGCTGTCAGTACGAGCACAACGGGTGCACCGTTGGGTGTACGCCATGGAGAAGCCTCCTCGCTCCCAGATGCACGACCTTATTCAGCTAACAAAAAAATGGTTACAGCCAGAGACATGAATTGGTCCCCAGATGGTTGAAAGAGTCATCATGGACCGCTACTTGAGATCTTTGCCCATGGTCCTGCGCAAGTGGGTGAGCCATGGGAACCCGGGTACTGCTGACCAATTAGTGGACATGGTAGAGAGGTATTTGGCAGCAGAGGAACTACTGATGACCACCCAGCAACCCATAGATTCTCGACAGCGCCCTTCAGTAAAGACTGGTAAGACTGTTCCGTGGGAAAACGTTGCTGGGCGGCTAAGAGAACGCAAGGCTGGAGAGACTGTAAATACTGCCCCTGGAGACAGGCCAATGGGGCTAGAACGGTCTATGCTGCCCAAACGGGTTGATAATCATGTGATTAAATGTTTTAGGTGTGGTATGCCAGGTCATGTTATTGCCAATTGCCCAGTCACGCAAGAACCCATGCAATGTGATGCTGCCTTTGAATGTCGCAGAATGTCTTTCTTTGCTAGGTTAGCCTGTACTGTGATACCTTCACCTGAGCTGGAAAAACAAATGTGTGATATGTTCTTAGAGGGTAACCGGGTAGAGGCCTTGCTAGATTCAGGAAGTTTAGTTACCTTCGTGAAAGCTGGGTTGGTGAACCCCTTAAAGGTCCAGCAAATACCTATTGGGGTAACTTGCATACAACATTATGTCACGGCTGAAGTGAATATAGAAACTTGTTGTGGGTCAGCAATTGTTAAAGTAGGACTGGTCCCCACCTTGGTGCATGAGGCCATAATAGGGAGGGATTTTCCTCATTTTTGGAAACTGTGGGAATCACGGTTATCAACAGATGTGAGAAGTAAAGAGCCAGTTGATAATACCGGTGATTTTATGGATGTACGTGTGTCTTCGGAACTTTCTGACCCTTTGCCTTTTGCTAGTTTGGCTGGGGAAGTGACAGATGGGGAGTACAGTGAGGACCCTCTTGCTGGGAACAGAGACATAGTAGTTAGAACTGCAAGCGTGCCTGACCTGGAGGTAAAGAAGGATCTGTTTGCGTCTGAACAGTTAAAGGATCCTACCTTAATAAAGGCTAGAGGGAATGTTAAGGTTGTTAATGGGGAACCTGTGGTGACAGGGTTACGTATCCCCACATGGCCATCTGTAATGAGCTCTTGTACCACATTGTCAAAAGGGGTGAGGATGTGGTGGAACAGCTGGTAGTTCCCCAGCCTTATCAGAGAACGGTACTAGATTTAGCTCATAGTCACGTTACTGCAGGAGATTTAGGGGCAGAAAAAACCACTGAAAGAGGTTTACAAAGGTTCTTTTGGCCAGGGGTTTATAAAGAAGTGTCTGAATATTGTTCTTCCTGTCCTGAATGCCAGTATCATGCCCCTAGACCCCATTTCAGGAGCCCACTAGTTCCCATGCCTATTATAGAGGTCCCGTTTGACAGAATAGCCATGGATCTCGTGGGGCCCTTGTTAAAGTCTGCTCGGGGCCATCAGTATATCCTGGTAATTATGGACTATGCCACTCGATATCCTGAGGCTGTCCCTTTACGCACTATCACATCCAAGGCGATAGATAGGGAGCTGGTGCAGGTTTTTAGTAGAGTGGGAATACCAAATGAAATTTTGACTGACCAAGGTACTCCATTTATGTCAAGGATCATGAAAGAATTGTGCAAATTATTTAAGGTCACTCACCTCAGGACGTCCATCTACCATCCCCAAATTGACGGGTTGGTGGAAAGGTTTAATAAAACATTAAAAAGTATGTTAAAAAAGGTTGTTGAGAGAGATGGGAAAAACTGGGATTGTTTGTTGCCCTACTTGTTAATGGCCATCAAAGAAGTTCCTCAGTCCTCTACGGGGTTTTCTCCATTTGATTTGTTGTATGGTAGACACCCCAGAGGGCTTTTGGACATTGCCAAAGAGACGTGGGAAGGACAGCCCACTGCTTATAGAAGCGTTATTGAACATATAACACAAATGCAGGATAGGATTGCAGCCGTGGTACCTGTTGTCAGAGAGCACATGGAACAGGCCCAAAGTGCTCAACAGAGGGTATACAACCGGAGTGCCAAGATACTGGAATTTGCTCCTAGAGATAGAGTTTTTGTTTTGGTACCCACTGTGGAAAGCAAATTCCTAGCTAAATGGCAGGGTCCATTTGAGATTAGGGAAAAAGTGAATGAGGTTAATTACAAAGTATACCAGCCAGGAAAGAGAAAACCCGAACAAATCTACCATGTTAACTTAATCAAACCCTGGAAAGATAGGTTGTCTCTGTCAGCGGAGCCTTGCCCTTCGGTGTCTTCACCCCGGTTACTTCCCGCAGTAAAGGTGTCAGAGACATTATCAGCTGATCAGAACAATCAGGTTAAAGAATTTCTCATCCAAAATTGGGAGATATTTTCAGAGCTGCCTGGCCGAACGACCATAATAAAACATGACATTGTCACAGAACCAGGGGTCAGGGTTCATTTAAAGCCATATAGGATTCCTGAAGCTCAGCGAGAAGCTGTTTCTAAAGAAGTTAAAACCATGTTAGAACTTGGAGTCATAGAGGAATCTAACAGTGAGTGGTCCAGTCCCATAGTGCTCATCCCGAAGCCCGACGGTAGCATACGCTTCTGTAATGACTTTCGTAAGTTAAATGAGGTGTCCAAGTTTGACGCATACCCCATGCCCCGTGTGGATGAGCTTATAAAAAGGCTGGGAACAGCCAGGTTTCTCACCACGTTGGACCTGACCAAAGGTTACTGGCAAATACCTTTATCTGATAGCGCAAAAGAAAAAACAGCCTTTTCGGTTCTGGAGGGGCTGTACCAGTATAAGATGTTACCCTTTGGGTTGCATGGGGCTCCAGCAACCTTTCAACGGGCGATGGATAAAATTTTGAGGCCCCATAGAAAATATGCAGCTGCCTATTTGGATGATGTGGTAATTCACAGTACAGACTGGGGGTCCCATTTGGTTAAAGTACAAGCAGTACTGGACTCAGAGAGGCAGGGTTAACTGCTAACCCAAAGAAGTGTTGCCTCGCAATGGAGGAGGTCAAATACTTGGGCTTCACCATAGGCAGAGGTCTGATTAGGCCCCAGTTGAATAAAATTGATGCTATTCAAAACTGGCCTCGTCCAGTGAATAAAAAACAAGTAAGGGCTTTTTTGGGAATAACTGGGTACTATAGACGGTTTATTCCCAATTTCTCTGACGTCCTAGTGGATGCTGGGAACTCCGTAAGGACCATGGGGAATAGCGGCTCCGCAGGAGACTGGGCACAAAAGTAAAGCTTTAGGACTACCTGGTGTGCACTGGCTCCTCCCCCTATGACCCTCCTCCAAGCCCCAGTTAGATTTTTGTGCCCGACCAAGCAGGGTGCAATCTAGGAGGCTCTCCTGAGCTTCTTAGGAAAAGTTTAATTTTAGGTTTTTTATTTTCAGTGAGACCTGCTGGCAACAGGCTCACTGCATCGAGGGACTAAGGGGAGAAGAAGCGAACCTGCCTGCTTGCAGCCAGCTTGGGCTTCTTGGCTACTGGACACCATTAGCTCCAGAGGGACCGAACACAGGCCCAGCCTCGGAGTCCGGTCCCAGAGCCGCGCCGCCGGCCCCCTTACAGAGCCAGAAGCAAGATGAGGTCCGGAAAATCGGCGGCAGAAGACTTCAGTCTTCACCAAGGTAGCGCACAGCACTGCAGCTGTGCGCCATTGCTCCTCATACACACTTCACACTCCGGTCACTGAGGGTGCAGGGCGCTGGGGGGGGCGCCCTGAGAAGCAATAAAAACACCTTGGCTGGCTAAAGTTACATCACATATAGCTCCAGGGCTATATGGATGTATATTAACCCCTGCCAGATTACAGATAAAAGCGGGAGAAAAGTCCGCCGAGAAGGGGGCGGAGCCTATCTCCTCAGCACACTGGCGCCATTTTCCCTCACAGCCCCGCTGGAAGGACGTCTCCCTGACTCTCCCCTGCAGTCCTGCACTACAGAAAAGGGTTAAAAAGAGAGGGGGTGCACTAATTAGGCGCAGTATAACTATATACAGCAGCTATAAGGGGAAAATCACTCTATATAGTGTTATCCCAACATATATATAGCGCTCTGGTGTATGCTGGCATACTCTCCCTCTGTCTCCCCAAAGGGCTAGTGGGGTCCTGTCCTCTATCAGAGCATTCCCTGTGTGTGTGCTGTGTGTCGGTACTGCTGTGTCGACATGTATGAAGAGGAAAATGATGTGGAGGCGGAGCAATTGCCTGTAGTGGAGATGTCACCCCCTAGGGGGTCGACACCTGAGTGGATGGGCTTATGGAAGGAATTACGTGAAAGTGTTAACTCTTTACATAAGAAGTTTGATGACATGGGACAGCTGGCTACTCAGCTTGGGCCTGTCCAGGCGTCTCAAAGGCCATCAGGGGCTCTAAAACGCCCGCTACCTCAGATGGCAGATACAGACGTCGACACGGATACTGACTCCAGTGTCGACAACGAGGAGACGAATGTAACTTCCAGTAGGGCCACACGTTACATGATTGAGGCAATAAAAACTGTTTTACATATTACTGATAGTACAACAGGTACCGTTAAAAAGGGTATTATGTTTGGTGAGAAAAAACTACCTGTAGTTTTTCCTGCATCTGAGGAATTAAATGAAGTATGTGATGAAGCGTGGGTTTCTCCTGATAATTCCTAAAAGGTTATTGGCAACGTACCCTTTCCCGCCAGAGATAGGGCACGTTGGGAAACACCCCCTAAGGTGGATAAAGCGCTCACACGCTTGTCCAAACAAGTGGCGCTACCGTCCCCGGATACGGCCGCCCTTAAGGATCCTGCTGACAGAAAGCAGGAGACTATCCTAAAATGTATATACACACATACTGGTGTTATACTGCGACCAGCGATCGCCTCAGCCTGGATGTGCAGTGCTGGGGTGGCTTGATCTGACTCCCTGACTGAAAATATCGATACCCTTGATAGGGACAGTATATTACTGACTGTAGAACATTTAAAAGATGCATTTATACACATGCGTGATGCACAGAGGGATATTTGCCGACTGGTATCAAGAGTCAGTGCGCTGTCCATATCCGCCAGAAGAGGTTTATGGACGCGGCAGTGGTCGGGTGATGCCGATTCTAAAAGGCATATGGAAGTATTGCCTTATAAAGGGGAGGAGTTGTTTGGGGTAGGTCTATCAGACCTAGTGTCCACAGCAATTGCTGGGAAATCCACGTTTGTACCCCAGGTAGCCTCTCAGCATAGGAAGACGCCATATTATCAGGCGCAGTCCATTTCGGCCCCATAAGGGCAAGCGGACAAAAGGCTCCTCAATTCTGCCCCGTGGCAGAGGGAGAGGATAAAGGCTGCAACAAACAGCCGGTTCCCAGGAACAGAAGTCCTCCCCCGCTTCCGCCAAGTCCTCAGCATGACGCTGGGGCTCTACAAGCGGACTCAGGTACGGTGGGGGCCCGTCTCAAAAAATTTCAGCGCACAGTGGGCTCGCTCACAGGTGGACTCCTGGATCCTTCAGGTAGTATCTCAGGGGTACAAATTGGAATTCGAGACGTCTCCCCCTCGCCGTTTCCTAAAGTCTGCCTTACCGACGACTCCCTCCGACAGGGAGGCGGTATTAGAAGCTATTCACAAGCTGTATTCCCAGCAGGTGATAATCAAGGTACCCCTCCTGCAACAAGGAAAGGGGTATTATTCCACGCTATTTGTGGTACCGAAGCCGGACGGCTCGGTGAGACCCATTTTAAATCTAAAGTCATTGAGCACTTACAATGGTGTCTCTGGACATCAAGGATGCTTACCTCCATGTCCCAATTTACCCTTCTCACCAAGGGTATCTCAGGTTTGTGGTACAGAACTGCCACTATCAGTTTCAAACGCTGCCGTTTGGATTGTCCACGGCACCCCGGGTCTTTACCAAAGTAATGGCCGAAATGATGATACTCCTTCGAAGAAAGGGAGTTTTAATTATCCCTTACTTGGACGATCTCCTGATAAGGGCAAGATCCAGGGAACAGTTGGTGGTCGGGGTGGCACTATCTCAAGTAGTGTTGCAGCAGCACGGTTGGATTCTCAATATTCCAAAATCGCAGCTGATCCCGACGACACGTCTTCTATTCCTCGGGATGATTCTGGACACAGTTCAGAAGAAGGTATTTCTCCCGGAGGAGAAAGCCAGGGAGTTATCCGAGCTAGTCAGAAACCTTCTAAAACCAGGCCAAGTGTCAGTGCATCAATGCACAAGGGTTCTGGGAAAAATGGTGGCTTCTTACGAAGCAATTCCATTCGGCAGATTCCACGCAAGAACTTTCCAGTGGGACCTGCTGGACAAATGGTCTGGATCGCATCTTCAGATGCATCGGCGGATAACCCTGTCACCAAAGACAAGGGTGTCTCTCCTGTGGTGGTTGCAGGGTGCTCATCTTCTAGAGGGCCGCAGATTCGGCATTCAGGACTGGGTCCTGGTGACCACGGATGCCAGCCTGCGAGGCTGGGGAGCAGTCACACAGGGAAGGAATTTCCAGGGCTTGTGGTCAAGCCTGGAGACTTCACTTCACATAAATATCCTGGAGCTAAGGGCCATTTACAATGCCCTAAGCCAAGCAAGGCCTCTGCTTCAAGGTCAGCCGGTGCTGATCCAGTCGGACAACATCACGGCAGTCGCCCACGTAAACAGGCAGGGCGGCACAAGAAGCAGGAGGGCGATGGCAGAAGCTGCAAGGATTCTCCGATGGGCGGAAAATCATGTGTTAACACTGTCAGCAGTGTTCATTCCGGGAGTGGACAACTGGGAAGCAGACTTCCTCAACAGGCACGACCTCCACCTGGGAGAGTGGGGACTTCACCCAGAAGTCTTCCACATGATTGTAAACCGTTGGGAAAACCAAAGGTGGACATGATGGCGTCCCGCTTCAACAAAAAACTGGACAGGTATTGCGCCAGGTCAAGGGACCCTCAAGCAATAGCTGTGGACGCTCTGGTAACACCGTGGGTGTACCAGTCAGTGTATGTGTTCCCTCCTCTGCCTCTCATACCCAAGGTACTGAGAATTATAAGACGGAGAGGAGTAAGATCTATACTCGTGGCTCCGGATTGGCCAAGAAGGACTTGGTACCCGGAACTTCAAGAGATGCTCACAGAGGACCCGTGGCCTCTACCTCTAAGAAGGGACCTGCTCCAGCAAGGACCCTGTCTGTTCCAAGACTTACCGCGGCTGCGTTTGACGGTATGGCGGTTGAACGCCGGATCCTGAAGGAAAAAGGCATTCCGGAGGAAGTCATCCCTACCCTGATCAAAGCCAGGAAGGATGTAACCGCAAAGCATTATCACCGCATTTGGCGAAAATATGTTGCGTGGTGCGAGGCCAGGAAGGCCCCAACGGAGGAATTTCAACTGGGTCGATTCCTGCATTTCCTGCAAACAGGAGTGTCTATGGGCCTCAAATTGGGATCCATTAAGGTTCAGATTTCGGCCCTGTCGATTTTCTTCCAGAAAGAACTGGCTTCAGTTCCTGAAGTTCAGACGTTTGTCAAGGGGGTGCTGCATATACAGCCTCCTTTTGTGCCTCCAGTGGCACCTTGGGATCTCAATGTAGTTTTGGGGTTCCTCAAATCACATTGGTTTGAACTGCTTAAATCTGTGGATTTAAAATATCTCACATGGAAAGTGGTCATGCTGTTGGCCCTGGCTTCGGCCAGGCGCGTGTCAGAATTGGCGGCTTTATCCTGTAAAAGCCCTTATCTGATTTTCCATTCGGACAGGGCGGAATTGAGGACTCGTCCTCAGTTTCTCCCTAAGGTGGTGTCAGCGTTTCACCTGAACCAGCCTATTGTGGTGCCTGCGGCTACTAGGGACTTGGAGGACTCCAAGTTGCTAGACGTTGTCAGGGCCCTGAAAATATATGTTTCCAGGACGGCTGGAGTCAGAAAATCTGACTCGCTGTTTATCCTGTACGCACCCAACAAGCTGGGTGCTCCTGCTTCTAAGCAGACCATTGCTCGCTGGATCTGTAATACAATTCAGTTTGCGCATTCTGTGGCAGGCCTGCCACAGCCAAAATCTGTAAATGCCCACTCCACAAGGAAGGTGGGCTCATCCTGGGCGGCGTTACAACTTTGCCGAGCTGCTACTTGGTCAGGGTCAAATACCTTTGTAAAATTTTACAAATTTGACACTCTGGCTGAGGAGGACCTTGAGTTCTCTCATTCGGTGCTGCAGAGTCATCCGCACTCTCCCGCCCGTTTGGGAGCTTTGGTATAATCCCCATGGTCCTTACGGAGTTCCCAGCATCCACTACGGACTACGAGAAATAGAATTATCGGTAAGTAAATTCTTATTTTTGCGACCACAGCGGTGCCGTTGTCAGACCTTACCAAAGGGAAGCAGTCAAATATGGTGAAATGGAACCCTGATGCAGAAAAAGCGTTCCAAGCGTTAAAAGTGGCTTTGTGTTCACAACCGGTGTTGATAACACCAGATTTTTCAAAAGCCAGAGATGGGGACGAACACCCTATCATTTATTTGAGTAAGAAACTCAATGAGCATGAAAAAAGGTATGCCATTGTGGAAAAGGAGGCTTTGGCCATTAAGTGGGCACTAGATACCTTGAGATATTACCTCTTGGGTAGACAATTCAGACTAGTGACGGATCATGCCCCTTTTAAAATGGATGTATGTAAATAGAGGCAAAAATGCTCGTGTAACTAGATGGTTTCTAGCGTTGCAGGATTTTAAGTTTAGTGTCGAACATAGACTGGGTACAAAATTGGCCAACGCAGATGCATTGTCCCGCATCTTCTCTTTGGGGGCTACAAGTGTTCCGGCCCCTAGGTCGAAACAGGGGAGGGGGATATGTGACAAGAACACTGGGATAGTGTTTGAGGGCAGGTATGTTTGACCCAGGTTCTTGTCTTACATGTATTAGAAAAATGAAAACTTCTAGGAATATGTTTTGTTTTGCTAGAACCTTTTCAGTTTGTTGGAAAAGCTGGGTAAGGGCTCTGAAAGAGAGATGGGGCAAGTTCCAGACATTGGGCCCAGTTCGGGTCTTTGGCCTCACAGAAGGCTAATCAGGCTGTGGAGACTGCCTGGGAAGACTGCAGTATCTCTGTGAGAGAAACACGCTTCCTGATACAAGTGAGCTATACAGTGTACTGGAGAACTCTTGTGTTTTTTGTTTAGTGATAGTTAGGAACATCTTGTGTTTAGTTAGTGCCGGACAGGCAAGGTATTTTCTTTTGCTCTTTGTTTTATTTTCTGTATAATAAAACTGGCTGGGGCCGGTTGTACCGGAAACTGGACTTGTGTGGTTCCTCAGCTGCTGCAGTCTGCCATTTATCCCAGGAAACGGCACCTTGTACCCTTACAGTGTTACAACCCCTAGATATAGCAACTACTATGCCCAATTGTGCAACCTCCAGGAGGGCACTGCCAACCTGCAACCCTCACATGAGACCCTTGAAATGTTAAATGTCCTGTGGACCCAAGAAGAGATCTCATCTGGAATTTTCCAACTCACCATTGATGAGGCCCCATGGTCCCTGGTGGGTGTACTAATAATTGAATCTGCCAGTTTCCCAAACGAAAATGCTAGAGGCCCAGATTATGACCGTCCCTAAACCTGGTAAGGATTCAACTAACCCACTGACCCATAATACTTTTATATTTTGATGGATATGTGCCAAATTAATTACCATCCGTTTGAGCCCTGCTCTCTCCTCCCTCATCTGCGTCATGCTGACCAAGTGAGGTTCGTCCTGGGTAGACAAATCTCTGAGAGAACCGTATCACAAATTGAAAATTAATGAATTCCACTCTAACTAGATCCAGAAATTGCCTTTGATTGACTCCATTGGGACTACAGTATCCAATTTTATATCGAAATGGACATGCCTGAAATTGTAGTATTCGCATTGGGTGATTTATCAATGTACAGTATATTGCATTGTAGAAAATTTACCACTGGTTGGATCTAATACCCCTTTTCCACTAACGCCTTAAAACACGGGTAAATGCGCGGGGGCGCGCATTTACCTGTGTTTTTCCCTAGTGGACATGCCCGCCCTTCAAATTCCTGGATCAAGTGATCCGGGAATCCTACCCAGGTAAATTGCCGGGTTGAACACGTGTTCAATCCGGTAAACTGTCTAATGTGAACAGGAGCTGTGTCGATGTGACACGGCTCCCATTCACAGTGTATGGGAGGGCGGCGCTGGGAGATCATGTGATCTCCCAGCGCCGCCCCTGCCGCGTCACTAGCAGCGTCACCACCCCGGCAATATGCCGTGTTGGCGAGTGCTGAGGGAAAGGGGGCTGTAGCACAATTTACAGCCGTGTCAGGTGACGCGTGTCACAACTGAGGGCCTGAGCTGACGGGAGGCAGCCTCAGTTGTAGGGGCTGAGATGTACCGGAACCTGGGAGGTTGTATCAGACCCCTGGACATGTAAGTAACATGAATAATAACTGCCCGAAGGCGTGACCACGACAACTTGGATAAAAGTCAATGATGTTTATTATGACAACTCCGCAACACAGCAGCAGTAAATGAAAACGTAAAAGTCAGCAAAGAATAAATACAGTTCCTGGGTACTACAGGATGGCAGGAGCCACAGGGCACTGGTAGTGTGAGATAGTTCTTATAATCTTCTAGATGGAAAGTCCTTACCAGGCCCGACTGTAGCAATGGAGATAACCCAGGATTGTACCAGCTGGTGTTCCAGGAAAAGCTGGGTTGCTGAAGATAAAATGGCTGCTGTGGATACTGGCTGGAACCAGACTGTTGTTAGCACGGAGTGGATACTGGCTGGAACCAGTTAAATAATAAATGAACTTGGGAGCGATGAAATATGAGCTGAAATGTAGAACTTGAGAGCGGAGAAATAATAATACCGGTGGAGAGTGGTAAAGTGTAGAAAGGACACCGGCCCTTTAAGAGAAGCTGTACTCTGCTGGAAGCTGGGCTGGAAGCAGGTAATGTTGTAGCTGGAAACAGATGAATCCACAATGGATTGGAGAGTCAGGCTACACCGCAGGTGGAATGCTGGTGCGGGTCTCTATGGTGGAAGTCTTGAGACAGGAGCTGGAACCTGGAAGACAATCACAGGAGAGAGACAAACAGGAACTAGGTTTGACAACCAAAGCACTGACGCCTTCCTTGCTCAGGCACAGTGTATTTATACCTGCAGCAAGGAAGGGATTGGCTAAGCAATTATGCAGATTATCAATACTGACAACAGATTGGAGGAAATGATCAGCTGACAGAATCCAAGATGGCTGCGCCCATGCAGACACTTGGAGGGAAGTTTGGTTTGTAATCCATGTGGTAATGAAAACAGTAATGGCGGCGCCGGCCACTGGAGACAGGAGACGCCAGGCTGACAAGTGCACATCCAACCACGCGGACACAGCGGAGGCCGCGGCTGACGTAATCGCCACTCTGACATTCTGCATGCAGAAGCTCAGGGACGGCGGCGGAGGCCGTGGGAGACGCCATGCCAGATGTAATAAGGCGTTACTGTGACAGCGTCTCAGAGAGACAAGAGAGGATGCAGGAATGTGAACATTAGGATAACAGATGGGATCCGGTCCTGGAGCGCTGAGCCAGCCTTAGGAGGCATCTGATGGGTAAGAAATGGCGTCCAGATACCCGGATCGTGACAGCACCCCCCCCTTTAGGAGTGGCCCCAGGACACTTCTTTGGCTTTTGAGGAAACTTGGAATGGAATCTCCGGACCAAGGCAGGAGCATGGACATCAGAAGCATTGGTCCATGAACGTTCCTCAGGGCCGTAACCCTTCCAGTCAATAAGATACTGTAGTTGACCGTAACGGTGACGTGAGTCCAGGATCTTGGCCACTTCATACTCAACGCCTCGTTGAGTTTGGACTTTCGGAGTTGGAGGAAGTGAGGAATGCAACCGATTCAAGATCAGCGGTTTCAACAGGGAAACATGGAATGTCCTGGGTATTTTTAAGAAGGGAGGCAACTGAAGTCTGTAAGCAACAGGATTGATGACTTGTTCAATCTTGAAAGGACCGATATAGCGAGGTGCAAACTTCATACTGGGAACTCTTAACCTCAAATTCTTCGTGGATAACCATACCCGATCACCCACCTTGAGAGCAGGAACTGCTCGACGCTTCTTATCCGCAAACTTCTTGTACCTGAACGATGCCTTGAGCAGAGCTGATCGTACGCTCTTCCAGATATTGGCAAACTGATGTAAGGTGATATCCACTGCGGGAACAGAAGTTGCTGGAAGCGGTTGGAACTCAGGGACTTTAGGGTGGAATCCAAAGTTAGTGAAGAATGGTGTTGAAGCAGATGAAGAATGATACTGGTTGTTATGACAGAACTCGGCCCAGGGAAGTAATTGAACCCAGTCATCTTGAGAGGAGGACACATAGATGCGGAGGAAGGCCTCCAAGTCCTGATTCACCCTCTCGGTTTGACCATTGGTCTGAGGATGGTAAGCCGTGGAAAACTTTAGCTTGACTTGAAGGACTTGACATAAACTTCGCCAGAATTTGGCTGTGAATTGAACTCCTCGATCTGAGATAATTTCTTCAGGAAGACCGTGGAGTCGGAAGATCTCTTGTATGAATACTTGAGCCAACTTGGAAGCTGACGGAAGACCGGTGAGAGGAATGAAGTGTGCCATCTTGGTGAACCGGTCAACTACCACCCAGATGGTATTGAACTTGTTGCACATGGGTAAATCTGTAATAAAATCCATCGACAAATGGGTCCAAGGTCGACGGGGAACAGATAGTGGAACCAGTTGCCCCGCAGGCGACTGGCGGGATACCTTATGTTGAGCACACTTTGGGCAAGATGCAATAAACTCCAAGACGTCCTTTTTCAGAGTTGGCCACCAATAGGACCTAGAGATAAACTCCAGGGTTTTTTGGATACCTGTATGTCCGGCAAAACGGGAAGCATGGGCCCAATGCATGAGCTTCTTCCTTAGCATCGGTTTCACAAAACTTTTCCCTGATGGGGGCGTAGAGTCCATCCCTACCGTGGAGAATGCCAACGGATTTATAATAGGATGCTTGTCTGAAGACTCTGACTCATTTTCTTGCTCCCATGAGCGGGAAAGGGCATCGGCCTTGCGATTCTGAGAGCCCGGACAGAACTGGAGTTTAAAGTCGAACCTGGAAAAGAAAAGTGCCCATCTGGCCTGACGAGGGTTGAGACATTGTGCGCCTTTCAGATATAAAAGGTTCTTGTGGTCTGTAAGTATGGTGATTGAATGAGAAGCTCCCTCCAACAGATACCTCCACTCTTCTAGAGCGAGCTTGATGGCTAGCAACTCCTGGTCGCCAATGGCATAGTTGCGCTCAGCTGGGGAGAACTTCCGGGAGAAGAAACTGCAAGGGTGTAAATGGCCATCTTTAGCCCTCTGAGATAACACCGCTCCTACTCCAACGGAGGAGGCATCCACCTCTAAGATGAAAGGAGAGTCGATGTCAGGCTGTTTCAGAACAGGCGCAGAGATGAACCTTTGTTTTAAAAGATGAAATGCTTGCATGGCTTCTTCAGACCACTTGGACGGGTTAGCACCCTTCTTAGTGAAAGCAGTAATAGGCGCCACAATGGTGGAAAAGTCTCGTATAAACTTTCGGTAATAGTTGGCGAATCCTAAGAACCTCTGGACCCCTTTGAGGGTTAAGGGTACCGGCCAATTTTGGATTGCTTGTAGTTTCTCAGGATCCATCTCTAGTCCGGAACCGGACACAATGTACCCTAGAAACGGAATGGACTTGACTTCAAAGACGCATTTCTCTAATTTGCAATAGAGATGATTGACACGGAGACGGGACAGAACCTCTTTAACCCAAAAACGATGTTCCTCTAAATCGTTGGCAAAAATGAGGATATCGTCTAGATAGACCACGACATGACGGTATAGAATGTCTCTGAAGATCTCATTGACAAAATGCTGGAAGACAGCTGGAGCATTGCTCAATCCGAAGGGCATGACGAGGTACTCATAATGTCCGTCACGGGTGTTAAAGGCGGTCTTCCACTCGTCACCCTCACAGATCCAGATGAGATTGTATGCACCTCTCAAGTCCAGCTTTGTAAAGATGGTAGCTCCGCTAACTCTGTCAAAGAGCTCAGTAATCAAGGGTAAAGGATAGCGGTTCTTGATGGTAATGTCGTTCAAACCTCTGTAGTCGATGCACGGCCGCAGACCACCATCTTTCTTCTTTACAAAAAAGAAGCCTGCGCCGGCTGGAGAAGAAGAAGGTCGAATGAACCCCTTTGCTAGGTTCTCTTTAATGTATTCCTCCATAGAATGCGTCTCAGGCAGAGACAACGGATAAGTTCGGCCTCGAGGTGGAACCTTCCCTGGAACGAGATCAATCGGGCAGTCCCATTCTCTATGAGGAGGAAGAATATCAGCAGAAGCTTTACTGAACACATCCGTGAAATCTTGATATGGAGGAGGTGGAACATCAGACGACCTGGGGGAGGAAGAACAGACAGGCAATACTTTAAACAAACATGTCTCAGCACAGGAGGAACCCCATGCCAGGATTTGCGTAGTCGTCCAATCAATTGTAGGATTGTGAAGACGGAGCCATGGAAGGCCCAGGACCACAGGATGTGTGGCTCTTGGAATCACTAAAAAAGAAATAAGTTCGGAATGAAGAACTCCCACTCTCAGACGAACTGGTAGAGTCCTTAAAGAAATGACTGCATCAAAAATTTTGCTGCCATCCACGGCAGTTAAAGAAATGGACGAAGGAAGTCTCTCGGTGGGTAGGGACCACCGTTTAACATAGGCTTCGGTAATAAAGTTCCCAGCTGCTCCGGAATCAAGGAGGGCAATGACGTTCCGATAACGTTGAGCAACTTGAAGCGAGACTGGGAGATTACAATCTTGAGGAGATGGAGAGGAGATCATTACTCCTAGCCGGCCCTCTCCTTGGCGAGCTAGGATTTGGAGTTTCCCGGACGTTTGGGACAGGCATTAATGGTGTGAGACGGAGCTGCACAATAAAGACAGAGAGACTCGGAGAGACGTCTTCGGCGCTCAGCAGGAGTTAAACGGGAACGGCCAATTTGCATGGGCTCATCTTTAGTTGGTGACAGTTGGCGAGGAGGAGGAGCAGAAGATTTTGGAGCAGATGATCTTCCACGCTCAGTTGCTCTCTCTCTGAAACGTAAATCAACTTTCGTGCAGAGTGAGATTAGCTCATCTAACTTAGAGGGTAAGTCTCTGGTAGCTAACTCATCTTTAATACGCTCAGATAAGCCATGCCAGAATGCAGCATACAGGGCCTCGTCGTTCCATGCCAGTTCGGATGCCAGGATCTGGAACTGTATCAGATATTGTCCTACAGTACGTGACCCCTGGCGTAAACGGAGAATCTCGGATGAAGCTGAGGTTACCCGGCCTGGCTCGTCGAAGATGCGCCTGAATGTTGACACGAAGGCAGTGTAGGAAGATAGCAGGGTGTCGGACCTCTCCCATAACGGTGATGCCCAATCAAGGGCTGAGCCACTGAGAAGAGAAATAATGTAGGCAATTTTTGTACGGTCACTGGGAAAATTGCCAGGTTGTAGCTCAAACTGAATCTCACACTGGTTGAGAAATCCCCTGCAGAATCTTGGAGATCCGTCAAATTTTGCTGGCGTTGGAAGATGAAGATGTGGAGCAGAAATGGGTAAGGTGGGTGGGGTTATAACTGGAGTCACTGTGGTTGACGCACCAGAAGCGCCTGATCCACGGAGAGTTGTCTGAATCCCATCCAGCCGAGTAGAGAGATCCTGGAGACAGCGGATGATGTGGCCCTGTGCAGCCTCCTGATGTTCTAGTCGGGCTGCCAGTTCTTGCATCGGCCTGGCCGCTTGATCCTGGTCTCCGGCTGGATTCATTAGGTCAGTGCTTACTGTCACAACTGAGGGCCTTAGCTGACGGGAGGCAGCCTCAGTTGTAGGGGCTGAGATGTACCGGAACCTGGGAGGTTGTATCAGACCCCTGGACATGTAAGTAACATGAATAATAACTGCCCGAAGGCGTGACCACGACAACTTGGATAAAAGTCAATGATGTTTATTATGACAACTCCGCAACACAGCAGCAGTAAAAGAAAACGTAAAAGTCAGCAAAGAATAAATACAGTTCCTGGGTACTACAGGATGGCAGGAGCCACAGGGCACTGGTAGTGTGAGATAGTTTTATAATCTTCTAGATGGAAAGTCCTTACCAGGCCCGACTGTAGCAATGGAGATAACCCAGGATTGTACCAGCTGGTGTTCCAGGAAAAGCTGGGTTGCTGAAGATAAAATGGCTGCTGTGGATACTGGCTGGAACCAGACTGTTGTTAGCACGGAGTGGATACTGGCTGGAACCAGTTAAATAATAAATGAACTTGGGAGCGATGAAATATGAGCTGAAATGTAGAACTTGAGAGCGGAGAAATAATAATACCGGTGGAGAGTGGTAAAGTGTAGAAAGGACACCGGCCCTTTAAGAGAAGCTGTACTCTGCTGGAAGCTGGGCTGGAAGCAGGTAATGTTGTAGCTGGAAACAGATGAATCCACAATGGATTGGAGAGTCAGGCTACACCGCAGGTGGAATGCTGGTGCGGGTCTCTATGGTGGAAGTCTTGAGACAGGAGCTGGAACCTGGAAGACAATCACAGGAGAGAGACAAACAGGAACTAGGTTTGACAACCAAAGCACTGACGCCTTCCTTGCTCAGGCACAGTGTATTTATACCTGCAGCAAGGAAGGGATTGGCTAAGCAATTATGCAGATTATCAATACTGACAACAGATTGGAGGAAATGATCAGCTGACAGAATCCAAGATGGCTGCGCCCATGCAGACACTTGGAGGGAAGTTTGGTTTGTAATCCATGTGGTAATGAAAACAGTAATGGCGGCGCCGACCACTGGAGACAGGAGACGCCAGGCTGACAAGTGCACATCCAACCACGCGGACACAGCGGAGGCCGCGGCTGACGTAATCGCCACTCTGACACTCTGCATGCAGAAGCTCAGGGACGGCGGCGGAGGCCGCGGGAGACGCCATGCCAGATGTAATAAGGCGTTACTGTGACAGCGTCTCAGAGAGACAGGAGAGGATGCAGGAATGTGAACATTAGGATAACAGATGGGATCCGGTCCTGGAGCGCTGAGCCAGCCTTAGGAGGCATCTGATGGGTAAGAAATGGCGTCCAGATACCCGGATCGTGACAACGCGGCTGCAACCCTTGCTATAGATGGAAAAGGGGTATTAATGAATCTGCTGGTATAGAGCTTGTTTGCTGTACAGCCAGAGGTGTCAGATACCCTTTGATGCAGGGAACCAGGGATGGCTTGGAGAATGCCAATTGAACCCCCCCAAATAAATTTTTTTAATGTGATTCTCTCCTAGATATCCTGGGGTATATGCAATTGCGGTCGAATTCCCGAAAATGTCGAAAAACGGGACATGTTCGCCACAAAAAAAAATTCGACAATGCAATTCAGTACTTTTCGGCAAAAAAACGGACTTTCCAAATTCGACTTTTTGAAATTCGACATTTGTCAAATTCGACATTTCTGCAATGGTACAAATGTGGCAATTCAACAAAAGTATATTCAATTGAAGATTGTAAATTCGACAACAGTGGTTTTAGACAGTAAATTCGTCATTTTCAATCCGCCACACTTTGCTGGCGGAATCTAATAAAAAAATTTAAAAACATGTTTTTTTGTGTGTTTTTTTTATTGGTAATAGCATATCTATTTATATTAGAAGGTATTAGGTACTTGGTTTGTCTATTTTGGAGGCACAAGTATTATTTATATATTTTAAAAAAATATATATTATTATTATTATTATTATTATTATTATTATTATTTTTATGGAATGGTAAAAATCTGGAAAAAAAATGCTTGGGGTCCCCCCTCCTAAGCATAACCAGCCTCGGGCTCTTTGAGCCGGTCCTGGTTGCCAAAATACGGGGGGGGAAATGACAGGGGATCCCCCATATTTTATCAACCAGCATCTTGCACTGCGCCTGGTCCTGGTGCAAAAAATACGGGGGACAAAAAGAGTAGGGGTCCCCCGTATTTTTTGTACCAGCATCGGGCTCCACTAGCTGGACAGATAATGCCACAGCCGGGGGTCACTTTTATACAGCGCCCTGCGGCCGTGGCATTAAATATCCAACTAGTCACCCCGAGGCTGTCCCCCCCATCCAAGGGCTGCGGATGGGGGGCTGATAGCCTTGAGTAAAATGTAACAATATTGTTTTTTGCAGAAAAACTACAAGTCCCAGCAAGCCTCCCCCGCAAGCCGGTACTGGGAGAACCACAAGTACCAGCATGCAGGGGGGAAACGTGCCCGCTGGTACCTGTGGTTCTACTCCAAAAAAACAACAACAAATAAAAACAGGACACAGACACCGTGAAAGTATAACTTTATTACATACATGCAGACACACATACTTACCTATGTTGACATGCCGACTCTGGCCTCGTCTCCGATGTCGACGTCCGGGGTACCTGAAAATAAAATTATACTCACCTGATCCAATGTCCTGGTCTTTTATTATAATCCACGTACTTGGCAAAAAAACGAACCGCATTAACCTGAACCAGACGGACTAAAAGGGGTCCCATGTTTGCACATGGGACCCCTTTCCCCGAATGCAGAGACTCCCGTAGCTCCTGTCACAGAAAGGTCCCTTCAGCCAATCAGGAAGCGCCACTTCGTGGCACTCTCCTGATTGGCTGTATGCGCGTCTGAGCTGGCAGACAGCGCATCGCACAGCTCCCTCCATTAGTTTCAATGGTGGGAACTTTGCGGTCAGCGGTGGGGTTACCCGCGGTCAGCCGCTGACCGCGGGTGACCTCACCGCTGACCGCAAAGTAATGGAGAGGGCTGTGCAATGCGCGTCTGAGCTCAGACGCGCAGAGCCAATCAGGTGAGTGCCACGAAGTGGCGCTTCCTGATTGGCTGAAGGGACCTTTCTGTGACAGGAGTCACGGGGGGTCTCTGCATTCGGGGAAAGGGGTCCCATGTGTAAACATGGGACCCCTTTCAGTCCGTGTGGTCCGGGTATTCGTTTTTTTGTTTTGCCAAGTACGTGGATTACAAATCACAGGACACTGGATTGAGGTGAGTATAATTTTATTCACAGGTGACCCGGATCGTCGGCGACATTGGAGACGTGGCAGTCGGCGGGTCAACATAGGTAAGTATGTATGTGTCGGAATGTATGAAATATACTTTTACTTTCACGGTGTGTGTCTCCTGTTTTTATTTGGGTATTTTTTTCCAGTAGAACTCCTGTTACCAGCGGGCCCGTTTTTCCACCCGCATGCTGGTACTTGTGGTTCTCCAAGTACCAGCTTGCGGGGGAGGGCTTGCTGGGACTTGTAGTTCTTCTGGAAAAACAATATTCGTGCATTTTACTCAAGGCTATCAGCCCCCCATCCGCAGCCCTTGGATGGGGGGGGGGGGGGGACAGCCTTAGGCTTCACCCCTGGCCCTTGGGTGGCTGGGGGGGGGACCCCTTGTTTGAATTGTGTCGAATGAAAAAACGGGCGAAAAATTGCCGCTATTCGCCGGCAATTGCATATACCCCCCTGAGTTTACAGTAGCAGTTGTGTATCTGGGGACAAGTCAGATTGCTTAGATTTTAAACACGGATCTCTCCATGTGTACCCCCCTTTAGCCGTCAAATAGAATGAAACAAGATAAGTAAGGGCCCCTGCTTGTTTAACCAGCTTCCCCTGGGGATAGTCACACAAAAGACTTTCAGATACCTAAGCACAAACAATCAATTATGGTTTTGAAAGGGTTAAAAATCTCCAAGGGTGGGGGCCATGGAGCAGGAATGAAAAGATAAATCTGTCTGTTTAGCTGAATCCAGTGTGCATTACCCAAGGAGAGTCCGACGTGACTGGTTCTGTATCGACTGCTTCTAACGTTATTCCTTCATGACAAGACTTCTCAGCTTACGTAATAAGGACTTTTATTATTTTATCTGAGATTCTCTGAACTCTGTGTGTACTTTTAAAATAATCATATAATCTTTATAATCCTTTTTTGACCCCCGCCCCTTCCCATCCCACAGCACCTCCGGAACCCTTCACCCATCCGCAACATCCCCGCACCTGCCCCTCCCCCACCCATGGCACCCCTGCCCCTCCCCCACCTGGAGTGCCTCCGGACCCCTCCCACATCTGCAGCCCCCACTCCTCTGCCCCTCCCCCACCCGCATTACCTCCTGACCCTTCCCCATCCGGGCCCCCCCGCATCCGACCCCCCCTCCACCCGCAGCATCTACAGACACCATCCCCCATCCGCAGTCCCCCCTGCACCCGCTACATTCTGTACATCGTGCCCTGCAGGTGCTGTTCACGCCGTTGCAAGGGGCTACGCCTCCTTCACCATCGCACGCCCTTTCATTGTGCAATATTTAACCACTAACAAAGGAATGCAGGTAATACTCCATTTAATACAAATATTGAACCCCAGAAAGGCATGCACGGGTTAAGGGGGCGTAGCCCCTTGCGACGGTGTGAAGAGCGCCCATAGGGCGTGATGAAGCACCTAGTCATATAATCTTTATAATCCTTTTTTGTAACGGTAAACTCTGAAATTATTCTTGAAATTAAATCCTAATTTCTACTTCTAATTTTTTGTGTTCTCAGACCTAGGGCATTGAGAGGCACATGCTACTGGTTTTTAAGACCTATATTGTGAGCGAAACTGAAAGGCCGTTGTGGGAGGAGCTACTTCCCATAATTTTTTTGGTGGTGACAGACTGATATGTTTTATTGTTAGGATAATTTGCAAAAGTACCAACGCCTGGATTACTGAAAGCAGACGCGTGTGTGACACCCACCATGGCCAGGAAAACCGGACTGTCCTGCTGAATGCTTCTGCACTACTTTCCTCCACCACACAATGTTCTCAGGAGCCTGGGCACCAAAGCCCCGCCTACTGCGCTCCACTTATCTCTCTTCTGTAGCCTCCTGCAATGCATTGCTGAATATGTCTATTGCAATGTCGGATAGGAGCACCCTGTCACTTCTGAATAGGCCTACGCATTTTACCCCAATGTTCTTATAATGTATACAGGAACTGCCCCAAGCTGCCATAAACTTGATGATGGCGGCGACTTTTTTTCATGGCCCTGTTGATGGCCCAACGACTCTTGCTCCTTACTGTGACAACTTAGGGATGATATAGGAGCAAATCAGGGCTATCGTTTGCCAATGCCTCGTTATCCATATTATGTCTTCCTGAATCAGAATCCGCTTTATTGGCCAGGTATACTTGCGTATACAGGTTGAGTATCCCTTATCCAAAATGCTTGGGACCAGAGGTATTTTGGATATGGGATTTTTCCGTAGTTTGGAATAATTGCATGGTATAGTGAGATATCATGGTGATGGGACCTAAATCTAAGCACAGAATGCATTTATGTTACATATACACCTTATACACACAGCCTGAAGGTCATTTTAGCCAATATTTTTTAGTAACTTTGTGCATTAAACAAAGTGTGTGTACATTCACACAATTTATTTATGTTTCATATACACCTTATACACACAGCCTGAAGGTCATTTAATACAATATTTTTAGTAACTTTGTGTATTAAACAAAGTTTGTGTACATTGAGCCATCAAAAAACAAAGGTTTCACTATCTCACTCAAAAAAGTCCGTATTTTGGAATATTCCGTATTTCGGAATATTTGGATATGGGATACTCAACCTGTACTAGGAATTTGTCTTCTGTTTGCTATACAACAGCCAAGTAGGTAACAGATAAGCGATGGGGGGGAAAGAGTAAAGTCACACAGATAGGAATACCGTAGGGACACAAGTTAGACAAATGTATGTCTGGTCAGTCAATGTTCAGGAGTTTAGCAGGTGGACCGCTTGGGGAAAGAAACTTTTGAGGCTTCTGGTGGACCTGGCGGGGACGGCCCTGTAACACCTGCCTGAAGGAAGCAAGTTAAACATGCTGTGGCCGGGGCTATCGTCATTGCCCACTTTTTAGCTCTGGACAGGTACAGGTCCTGGACTGAAGGACGGTCGGTACCGATGATCTTCTCTGCGGTTCTGACCACCTTTTGGAGCATGCATCTTTACCTTGCGCTGGTGGAGCTGTACCATACCAGAATCGAGGAGCACAGTACCGACTCCACAATCGTGGAGTAGAAGAGGAGCAGAAGCTTCTGTGGGATGTTGAACTTCCTTAGTTGCCTGAGGAACAACAGCCTTTGCTGTGCTTTCCCGACAGTGATGTCAGCATTGGACCCGCATTTAAGGTCCCGGGAGATTGTGGTCCCTAGGAACTTGAAGAAGTCCACTAGCGATACCACACTGTCAGCAATCGTTAGTGGAGGTGCACTAGATGACTTCTTCCTGAAGTCCACTATCATCTCAACAGTTTTGAGGGGGTTGAGTTCAAGGTTGTTGTGGCTGCACCACTGGGCAAACCGGTCTACTTCCCGTCTATAGGACGATGCGTCCCCGTCCTTGATGAGGCCAATGACGGTGGTGTCATCGGCGAATTTGATGATCTTTACTGATTGCGGCTCTGAGGTGCAGTCATTTGTGTACAGGGAGAAGAGCAGGGGTGAGAGGACACAGCCCTGAGGGGTCCCTGTACTAATTGGCTGCACTTGAGAGGTGAATCTCCCCGCTTTCACCACCTGCATCCTATCTGTCAGGAAGTCTACTATCCAGGAACAGGTAGCTTCTGGGACCCCTAGGCGAAGTAATTTGGGGTGGAGAATGCTGGGGACGAATGTATTGAAGGCCGAGCTGAAATCGACAAACAGGACCCTCGTGTAGGTACCGGGAATGTCTAGGTGCTGTAGAATGTAGTGCAGGCCCAGGTTGACTGCATCTGTGACATACTGATTCAATCGATAGGTGAACTGTAGGGGGTCCAGTTGGGGGTCAGTCTCAGTTTTCAGGTGATTAAAAACCAGATGCTCGAACGTTTTCATGACCACAGACGTCAGTGCTATCGGCCTGTAGTCGTTCAGGTTCGTGATAGAGGGTTTCTTGGGGACCGGGACGATAGTGGACCTTTTGAGGCAGGAAGGGACTTTCTGTAGCTCCAGCGATTTGTTGAAGATCTTGGTGAATATGGGGGCGAGCTGACCTGCACATACTCTCAGGGCAGATGCTGACACTCCATCAGGACCCGGAGCTTTCCTGGGTTTAGCCCTTTTGAACAGTGCCTCCACCTCTTCTTGGGCGACTTACAGTGCCTGGAGTTGGCCGTCGGTGTTCGGGGCATCGTAGAGGTGATTGTTTGGGTCGCAGGGGACTTCTTTTGCGAACCTGGAATAAAAGTGGTTCAGCTCGTCTGCTAGGTGTATGGTGGTGGACTTCAATGTTTTCTTGTAGTTGGTTATGGATTGCATCCCTTTCCATACAGATACGGGGTCAGATCGTTTGTCAGCTTGTCCGAGAACCGCTTTTTTGCTAGCCTGATTTCTTTAGTCAGAGAGTTCCTAGTTCGGTTGTATAGTGCTTTGTCACTGCTGTTATAGGCCTCCTCTTTGGCTCGACGAAGTTGCCTGAGCTGGGCATCGAACCATGGCTTGTTGTTGTTGTAAATGCGGTAAATCTTGGTAGGTACACACATGTCCTCACAGTAGCTGATGTAGGATGTGACAGTGTCTGTCAGGTCGTTCAGGTTGGTTGCCGAAGTGTCGAAGACCCCCCATTCCGTGCAGTCGAAGCAGGCCTGGAGCTTCATCTCAGCCTCATTGGTCCATTTCTTAACAGTCTTGATGACAGGCTTAACCGCTCTCAGCTTCTGTGTATAGGTAGGGAGTAGGTGGACGAGGCAGTGGTCAGATAGGCAGAGTGCAGCAAGCGGGATTGACCGGAAGGAAGACTTGAGGGTAGTGTAGCAGAGCTCAAGGGTGCGCCCTTCCCTAGTGGCACACGTGACTTGTTGTTTGTACTTAGGTAGCTCCTTGCTCAAGTAAGTTCTGTTGAAGTCGCCCAGCACTATAAGCAGAGAGTCTGGGTGTTTTTGTTCTATGTCGGATATGCATACGGCCAGGTGGTGCAGGGCTTCGTTCGCGCAGGTGAGGGGGGGATGTACACTCCCACAAGGACAATTGAGGCAAATTCCCGGGGGGAATAGAAGGGGTTGCAGTTGATACTTAGAATCTCCAGGTGAGGGCTACATGATTTGCCTAGGATTGTGACATTGGTGCACCATCTGTCGTTGATGTAGAAGCAGATGCCACCACCTATCGTTTTTCCTGAGAGAACCTTGGAGCGATTGGCCCTGAAGAGACCGAAGCCCGGCAGAGACATTGGATTGTCCGTAATATGGTCATCCAGCCACATCTCCGTAAAGCAGAGGACGGACGACCCTTAAATGCCTGACCCTGCGCTGCCCAGAAGGAGGGACAGTTCATCGAACTTTTTGACAGCGAGTGCACATTCAAGAGCAGGATTGCGGGAAGTGCAGACCGGTGCCTTTGCTGCCACCTCACTAGATCACCTACGCAACAGCCTCTCCTCTGAGCCCAGGTCCTTCTACTAGGGCCGACATGAGGGCCTCCGTCATTCTCTTTCCGGGGCCACTGATCCACCCGCCAGTCGCCGCTCGGTCATCCATATTCTAGATGATGCCGTACCACTATATAGGTCATTGGTACGGCCTCATCTAGAATACTGTGTTCAATTCTGGAGGCCATATCTTCAAAAGGATATTAATACATTAGAGACTGTACAAAGAACGGCAACAAAAATGGTGCATGGCCTACATCACAAAACATACCCAGAAAGACTTATACCACTTTCAGACAGAAAAATCTCAAAAACCCGGATTTTTCAAAGGGTTGTGTTCCCGGGAAAAACCCTGGGTTACAGTCCCTTACCCCCTTTCACACAGCACAAAAAACACAGTAAATTCCTGGGTCGACCCCTTTCAGACAGAACCCGTGTCAGCCCTGCAATAGACTTGTGTGTCATAAAAAATGGACTGTTTTTATGGCACACAGAGATGAGGTCATGAAAGTGGGTGGTGACTGATCACAGCATTGCTTTAGCCATGGCCGACGAGTTACTGCTGAGTAGCCCGGAGTTCCTGGCTTATTGCTGTTTTTTGCTGTTTCACACAGCAAATGAGAGCCTGATGCAGCTGCTAGCACTGTGCTACCTGGCACAGTCTTATGTCAAGAGGAGAAGCCAGCAATTTCTGGCGGAGAGGGCTAATACTCGACGCCGGTATTTGCGCAGGAGGGGAGCCCTGATTTTGGGCAGCATTATGTCTACCCTGAGATCTACCAGCTCAACTAATCGATCGTTGTGGGCCAGGGACCGTAGGCATGGACAAGCTTTCTGGGCGACCGTGGAAGCTTATCAGCCAGAGGAGTGGATGGCACACTTTCGGATGTCACGTGGTACCTTTTACTACCTGCTGGAACTTCTCACTCCAGCACTCACCAGGGGAAGCACCAACTACCGCAAGACCATCGAGCCGTGCAGGAGACTGGCGATTGTGTTGTGGTGGTATGCAACCCCGGGGGAATACCGCACCATCGCCTGCTTGCTCGGTGTTGGCATATCGACGGTGTGTGTGCTAGTGCGGGAAGTGACCCAGGCATTGCTGGATACCCTTTACCACCGCTTCATCTCCTTACCGCAAGGTGACCGGCTGGATGATACCATCAAAGGTTTCCAGAAACGTAAATAGCCCCAGTGTGCTGGAGCCATAGATGGGACCCACATACCCATTATTGCCCCTAGAGACAACCCAGCCGATACTATAACCGAAAAGGCTGGCACTCCATCATCCTGCAGGCTGTAGTGGACCATAAGTATTGGTAAGTAGTATGGTGTGTTAATGTGATTTATATGCTGGGCCCATGATGTGTATTATTAAACACAGCTAATACGTATACTATTAATTAGTTCCACAGATGTCTTCATTGGCTGGCCGGGTCGTGCTCATGACTCCCGGGTACTTGGCAACTCGGAATTGCTCCAGATTGCAGAGGAGAACCAACATGACTGGTTGTTCCCTAGAGAGGTAAATATTTATCTTGTGATGGGTAATACTTTTGGGATATGGGTATATATGAGTAATATTACTGCAACAGTGGCAGACAGGGCATGCTGGCATGTCTAGTTCCACAATAGCTGGAGGATCCCAAGTTTCGTCTAGGGCAGGCATGTCCAAACTGCGGCCCTCCAGCTGTTAAGAAACTACACATCCCAGCATGCCCTGACACAGCTTTAGCATTCTCAGACAGCAAAACTGTGTCAGGGCATGCTGGGATATGTAGTGTCACAACAGCTGGAGGGCCGCAGTTTGGACATGCCTGGGCTAGGGTTAGGCTGTGGAAAGGGAGGGTTAGTCGTTAGGGGAGGGGTGGGAGAGTTTAGGGTACTTAGCTCCCCCTTGTCAGGATTAGATTGTTGGTATTCATAATTATTCCCTGTACTTTCATGAACATTATGTATGCCACCTATACTATATATTCATTTTTATTTCCCATTACAGAAATCTGGATAGGTATACACAGTGCCATGTGTAGTGTTATGCCCTGTGCCATCTGGACTATTAGGCACTCTTTCATGTGGACTGCTATGCATTGTAACTTCAGGACTGGTCTGCTTATTGACATGTGGACTGCTACGCGCTGGGTCGTGTGATAATTATTTGCTGTGCCATTTAGATAACTGTGCCCTGCGCCATAGTAGTATTCACTGTGCCCTCTGGAATATTATGTGGAGTAGCAGTACGTTGATTTGATTGGTTTGTTGCCATAAACTGCATGCCTCTGCTATGATGCTGGTAGTTGGCAAAATTGCCCTCAGAATATTGAGGAGGAGTATACACTGGATAAGGGTGTGGAGGGTGCGGATTGTGTAATCTAGACACCAGACCGTTAAGAAAGGAAATTTGTGCCTCTCTGTTCTCCCTAGAAATGCGTTCATGCATACCCACAAGTTGTGTGAGAAATGTATTTTGTAACTCTTTCTCGTTGTCAAAAAAGCGTTGTAGTCGGGCATCCTCCTGTGCCTGAATTTCTGCATCGGATTCTCGCAGCCGATTGACTAGGATTCGCGTCATAGCACGCGTAGCTTGCTCCATCTTTGAAGATTTTTTCTTCCGTTCTGGGACGTCAAAGACTAGAAATGAAAGGAAAATATCATTTTTAGAATAGCAAATAGCAGTGATGTCAGCATATATGTGCTTGAGGCCTTCTTCCTCACGCACACTAGCTTCACACTGCAATAGAGATGAGCGGGTTCGGTTTCTCTGAATCCGAACCCGCACGAACTTCATGTTTTTTTTCACGGGTCCGAGCGACTCGGATCTTCCCGCCTTGCTCGGTTAACCCGAGCGCGCCCGAACGTCATCATGACGCTGTCGGATTCTCGCGAGACTCGGATTCTATATAAGGAGCCGCGCGTCGCCGCCATTTTCACACGTGCATTGAGATTGATAGGGAGAGGACGTGGCTGGCGTCCTCTCCATTTAGATTAGAAGAGAGAGAGAGAGATTGACCTGATTTACTGGAGCTTAGGAGTACTGTAGAAGTGTAGAGAGTGCAGAGTTTACTAGTGACTGACCACAGTGACCACCAGACAGTGCAGTTTTATTTAATATATACGTTCTCTGCCTGAAAAAAACGATACACACAGTGACTCAGTCACATACCATATCTGTGTGCACTGCTCAGCCCAGTGTGCTGCATCATCTATGTATATATATCTGACTGTGCTCAGCTCACACAGCTTATAATTGTGGGGGAGACTGGGGAGCACTGCAGTGCCAGTTAATAGTTATAGGTTATAGCAGGAGCCAGGAGTACATATTATATTAAAATTAAACAGTGCACACTTTTGCTGCAGGAGTGCCACTGCCAGTGTGACTGACCAGTGACCTGACCACACTGACCACCAGTATAGTTAGTAGTATACTATATTGTGTGATTGCCTGAAAAAGTTAAACACTCGTCGTGTGACTTCACTTGTGTTTTTTTTTTTATTCTATAAAAAACTCATTCTGCTGACAGACAGTGTCCAGCAGGTCCGTCTTTATATAATATATACCTGTCCGGCTGCAGTAGTGATATATATATATTTTTTATATCATTATTTATCATCCAGTCGCAGCAGACACAGTACGGTAGTTCACGGCTGTAGCTACCTCTGTGTCGGCACTCGGCAGTCCGTCCATAATTGTATACCACCTACCCGAGGTTTTTTTTTCTTTCTTCTTTATACATACATACTACTACATCTCTTTATCAACCAGTCTATATTAGCAGCAGACACAGTACGGTAGTTCACGGCTGTAGCTACCTCTGTGTCGGCACTCGGCAGTCCGTCCATAATTGTATACCACCTACCCGTGGTTTTTTTTTCTTTCTTCTTTATACATACATACTACTACATCTCTTTATCAACCAGTCTATATTAGCAGCAGACACAGTACAGTACGGTAGTTCACGGCTGTAGCTACCTCTGTGTCGGCACTCGGCAGTCCGTCCATAATTGTATACCACCTACCCGTGGTTTTTTTTTCATTCTTCTTTATACATACATACTACTACATCTCTTTATCAACCAGTCTATATTAGCAGCAGACACAGTACGGTAGTTCACGGCTGTAGCTACCTCTGTGTCGGCACTCGGCAGTCCGTCCATAATTGTATACCACCTACCCGTGGTTTTTTTTTCTTTCTTCTTTATACATACATACTACTACATCTCTTTATCAACCAGTCTATATTAGCAGCAGACACAGTACAGTACGGTAGTTCACGGCTGTAGCTACCTCTGTGTCGCCACTCGGCAGTCCGTCCATAATTGTATACCACCTACCCGTGGTTTTTTTTTCTTTCTTCTTTATACATACATACTACTACATCTCTTTATCAACCAGTCTATATTAGCAGCAGACACAGTACAGTACGGTAGTTCACGGCTGTAGCTACCTCTGTGTCGGCACTCGGCAGTCCGTCCATAATTGTATACCACCTACCCGTGGTTTTTTTTTCTTTCTTCTTTATACATACATACTACTACATCTCTTTATCAACCAGTCTATATTAGCAGCAGACACAGTACAGTACGGTAGTTCACGGCTGTAGCTACCTCTGTGTCGGCACTCGGCAGTCCGTCCATAATTGTATACCACCTACCCGTGGTTTTTTTTTCTTTCTTCTTTATACATACATACTACTACATCTCTTTATCAACCAGTCTATATTAGCAGCAGACACAGTACAGTACGGTAGTTCACGGCTGTAGCTACCTCTGTGTCGGCACTCGGCAGTCCGTCCATAATTGTATACCACCTACCCGTGGTTTTTTTTTCTTTCTTCTTTATACATACATACTACTACATCTCTTTATCAACCAGTCTATATTAGCAGCAGACACAGTACAGTACGGTAGTCCACGGCTGTAGCTACCTCTGTGTCGGCACTCGGCAGTCCGTCCATAATTGTATACCACCTACCCGAGGTTTTTTTTTCTTTCTTCTTTATACATACATACTACTACATCTCTTTATCAACCAGTCTATATTAGCAGCAGACACAGTACAGTACGGTAGTTCACGGCTGTAGCTACCTCTGTGTCGGCACTCGGCAGTCCGTCCATAATTGTATACCACCTACCCGTGGGTTTTTTTTCTTTCTTCTTTATACATACATACTACTACATCTCTTTATCAACCAGTCTATATTAGCAGCAGACACAGTACAGTACGGTAGTTCACGGCTGTAGCTACCTCTGTGTCGGCACTCGGCAGTCCGTCCATAATTGTATACCACCTACCCGTGGTTTTTTTTTCTTTCTTCTTTATACATACATACTACTACATCTCTTTATCAACCAGTCTATATTAGCAGCAGACACAGTACAGTACGGTAGTTCACGGCTGTAGCTACCTCTGTGTCGGCACTCGGCAGTCCGTCCATAATTGTATACTAGTATCCATCCATCTCCATTGTTTACCTGAGGTGCCTTTTAGTTGTGCCTATTAAAATATGGAGAACAAAAATGTTGAGGTTCCAAAATTAGGGAAAGATCAAGATCCACTTCCACCTCGTGCTGAAGCTGCTGCCACTAGTCATGGCCGAGACGATGAAATGCCAGCAACGTCGTCTGCCAAGGTCGATGCCCAATGTCATAGTACAGAGCATGTCAAATCCAAAACACCAAATATCAGTAAAAAAAGGACTCCAAAACCTAAAATAAAATTGTCGGAGGAGAAGCGTAAACTTGCCAATATGCCATTTACCACACGGAGTGGCAAGGAACGGCTGAGGCCCTGGCCTATGTTCATGGCTAGTGGTTCAGCTTCACATGAGGATGGAGGCACTCAGCCTCTCGCTAGAAAAATGAAAAGACTCAAGCTGGCAAAAGCAGTAGCACCGCAAAGAACTGTGCGTTCTTCGAAATCCCAAATCCACAAGGAGAGTCCAATTGTGTCGGTTGCGATGCCTGACCTTCCCAACACTGGACGTGAAGAGCATGCGCCTTCCACCATTTGCACGCCCCCTGCAAGTGCTGGAAGGAGCACCCGCAGTCCAGTTCCTGATAGTCAGATTGAAGATGTCAGTGTTGAAGTACACCAGGATGAGGAGGATATGGGTGTTGCTGGCGCTGGGGAGGAAATTGACCAGGAGGATTCTGATGGTGAGGTGGTTTGTTTAAGTCAGGCACCCGGGGAGACACCTGTTGTCCGTGGGAGGAATATGGCCGTTGACATGCCTGGTGAAAATACCAAAAAAATCAGCTCTTCGGTGTGGAACTATTTCAACAGAAATGCGGACAACAGGTGTCAAGCCGTGTGTTCCCTTTGTCAAGCTGTAATAAGTAGGGGTAAGGACGTTAACCACCTCGGAACATCCTCCCTTATACGTCACCTGCAGCGCATTCATAATAAGTCAGTGACAAGTTCAAAAACTTTGGGTGACAGCGGAAGCAGTCCACTGACCAGTAAATCCCTTCCTCTTGTAACCAAGCTCACGCAAACCACCCCACCAACTCCCTCAGTGTCAATTTCCTCCTTCCCCAGGAATGCCAATAGTCCTGCAGGCCATGTCACTGGCAATTCTGACGAGTCCTCTCCTGCCTGGGATTCCTCCGATGCATCCTTGCGTGTAACGCCTACTGCTGCTGGCGCTGCTGTTGTTGCTGCTGGGAGTCGATGGTCATCCCAGAGGGGAAGTCGTAAGACCACTTTTACTACTTCCACCAAGCAATTGACTGTCCAACAGTCCTTTGCGAGGAAGATGAAATATCACAGCAGTCATCCTACTGCAAAGCGGATAACTGAGGCCTTGGCATCCTGGGTGGTGAGAACCGTGGTTCCGGTATCCATCATTACTGCAGAGCCAACTAGAGACTTGTTGGAGGTACTGTGTCCCCGGTACCAAATACCATCTAGGTTCCATTTCTCTAGGCAGGCGATACCGAAAATTTACACAGACCTCAGAAAAAGAGTCACCAGTGTCCTAAAAAATGCAGCTGTACCCAATGTCCACTTAACCACGGACATGTGGACAAGTGGAGCAGGGCAGGGTCAGGACTATATGACTGTGACAGCCCACTGGGTAGATGTATGGACTCCCGCCGCAAGAACAGCAGCGGCGGCACCAGTAGCAGCATCTCGCAAACGCCAACTCTTTCCTAGGCAGGCTACGCTTTGTATCACCGGTTTCCAGAATACGCACACAGCTGAAAACCTCTTACGGCAACTGAGGAAGATTATCGCGGAATGGCTTACCCCAATTGGACTCTCCTGTGGATTTGTGGCATCGGACAACGCCAGCAATATTGTGTGTGCATTAAATATGGGCAAATTCCAGCACGTCCCATGTTTTGCACATACCTTGAATTTGGTGGTGCAGAATTATTTAAAAAACGACAGGGGCGTGCAAGAGATGCTGTCGGTGGCCAGAAGAATTGCGGGACACTTTCGGCGTACAGGCACCACGTACAGAAGACTGGAGCACCACCAAAAACTACTGAACCTGCCCTGCCATCATCTGAAGCAAGAAGTGGTAACGAGGTGGAATTCAACCCTCTATATGCTTCAGAGGTTGGAGGAGCAGCAAAAGGCCATTCAAGCCTATACAATTGAGCACGATATAGGAGGTGGAATGCACCTGTCTCAAGCGCAGTGGAGAATGATTTCAACGTTGTGCAAGGTTCTGCTGCCCTTTGAACTTGCCACACGTGAAGTCAGTTCAGACACTGCCAGCCTGAGTCAGGTCATTCCCCTCATCAGGCTTTTGCAGAAGAAGCTGGAGACATTGAAGGAGGAGCTAACACGGAGCGATTCCGCTAGGCATGTGGGACTTGTGGATGGAGCCCTTAATTCGCTTAACAAGGATTCACGGGTGGTCAATCTGTTGAAATCAGAGCACTACATTTTGGCCACCGTGCTCGATCCTAGATTTAAATCCTACCTTGGATCTCTCTTTCCGGCAGACACAAGTCTGCTGGGGTTGAAAGACCTGCTGGTGAGAAAATTGTCAAGTCAAGCGGAACGCGACCTGTCAACATCTCCTCCTTCACATTCTCCCGCAACTGGGGGTGCGAGGAAAAGGCTCAGAATTCCGAGCCCACCCGCTGGCGGTGATGCAGGGCAGTCTGGAGCGACTGCTGATGCTGACATCTGGTCCGGACTGAAGGACCTGACAACGATTACGGACATGTCGTCTACTGTCACTGCATATGATTCTCTCACCATTGAAAGAATGGTGGAGGATTATATGAGTGACCGCATCCAAGTAGGCACGTCACACAGTCCATACTTATACTGGCAGGAAAAAGAGGCAATTTGGAGGCCATTGCACAAACTGGCTTTATTCTACCTAAGTTGCCCTCCCACAAGTGTGTACTCCGAAAGAGTGTTTAGTGCCGCCGCTCACCTTGTCAGCAATCGGCGTACGAGGTTACATCCAGAAAATGTGGAGAAGATGATGTTCATTAAAATGAATTATAATCAATTCCTCCGCGGAGACATTGACCAGCAGCAATTGCCTCCACAAAGTACACAGGGAGCTGAGATGGTGGATTCCAGTGGGGACGAATTGATAATCTGTGAGGAGGGGGATGTACACGGTGATATATCGGAGGATGATGATGAGGTGGACATCTTGCCTCTGTAGAGCCAGTTTGTGCAAGGAGAGATTAATTGCTTCTTTTTTGGGGGGGGTCCAAACCAACCCGTCATATCAGTCACAGTCGTGTGGCAGACCCTGTCACTGAAATGATGGGTTGGTTAAAGTGTGCATGTCCTGTTTTGTTTATACAACATAAGGGTGGGTGGGAGGGCCCAAGGACAATTCCATCTTGCACCTCTTTTTTCTTTTATTTTTCTTTGCGTCATGTGCTGTTTGGGGAGGGTTTTTTGGAAGGGACATCCTGCGTGACACTGCAGTGCCACTCCTAAATGGGCCCGGTGTTTGTGTCGGCCACTAGGGTCGCTTATCTTACTCACACAGTCAGCTACCTCATTGCGCCTCTTTTTTTCTTTGCGTCATGTGCTGTTTGGGGAGGGTTTTTTGGAAGGGCCATCCTGCGTGACACTGCAGTGCCACTCCTAGATGGGCCCGGTGTTTGTGTCGGCCACTAGGGTCGCTAATCTTACTCACACAGCTACCTCATTGCGCCTCTTTTTTTCTTTGCGTCATGTGTTGTTTGGGGGGTGTTTTTTGGAAGGGCCATCCTGCGTGACACTGCAGTGCCACTCCTAGATGGGCCCGGTGTTTGTGTCGGCCACTAGGGTCGCTAATCTTACTCACACAGCTACCTCATTGCGCCTCTTTTTTTCTTTGCGTCATGTGCTGTTTGGGGAGTGTTTTTTGGAAGGGCCATCCTGCGTGACACTGCAGTGCCACTCCTAGATGGGCCCGGTGTTTGTGTCGGCCACTAGGGTCGCTAGTCTTACTCACACAGCTACCTCATTGCGCCTCTTTTTTTCTTTGCGTCATGTGCTGTTTGGGGAGGGTTTTTTGGAAGGGACATCCTGCGTGACACTGCAGTGCCACTCCTAAATGGGCCCGGTGTTTGTGTCGGCCACTAGGGTCGCTAATCTTACTCACACAGCTACCTCATTGCGCCTCTTATTTTCTTTGCGTCATGTGCTGTTTGGGGAGGGTTTTTTGGAAGGGACATCCTGCGTGACACTGCAGTGCCACTCCTAAATGGGCCCGGTGTTTGTGTCGGCCACTAGGGTCGCTAATCTTACTCACACAGCTACCTCATTGCGCCTCTTATTTTCTTTGCGTCATGTGCTGTTTGGGGAGGGTTTTTTGGAAGGGACATCCTGCGTGACACTGCAGTGACACTCCTAAATGGGCCCGGTGTTTGTGTCGGCCACTAGGGTCGCTAATCTTACTCACACAGCTACCTCATTGCGCCTCTTATTTTCTTTGCGTCATGTGCTGTTTGGGGAGGGTTTTTTGGAAGGGACATCCTGCGTGACACTGCAGTGACACTCCTAAATGGGCCCGGTATTTGTGTCGGCCACTAGGGTCGCTAATCTTACTCACACAGCTACCTCATTGCGCCTCTTTTTTTCTTTGCGTCATGTGCTGTTTGGGGAGGGTTTTTTGGAAGGGACATCCTGCGTGACACTGCAGTGCCACTCCTAGATGGGCCCGGTGTTTGTGTCGGCCACTAGGGTCGCTAATCTTACTCACACAGCTACCTCATTGCGCCTCTTATTTTCTTTGCGTCATGTGCTGTTTGGGGAGGGTTTTTTGGAAGGGACATCCTGCGTGACACTGCAGTGACACTCCTAAATGGGCCCGGTGTTTGTGTCGGCCACTAGGGTCGCTTATCTTACTCACACAGTCAGCTACCTCATTGCGCCTCTTTTTTTCTTTGCGTCATGTGCTGTTTGGGGAGGGTTTTTTGGAAGGGCCATCCTGCGTGACACTGCAGTGCCACTCCTAGATGTGCCCGGTGTTTGTGTCGGCCACTAGGGTCGCTTATCTTACTCACACAGTCAGCTACCTCATTGCGCCTCTTTTTTTCTTTGCGTCATGTGCTGTTTGGGGAGGGTTTTTTGGAAGGGACATCCTGCGTGACACTGCAGTGCCACTCCTAGATGGGCCAGGTGTTTGTGTCGGCCACTAGGGTCGCTTAGCTTAGTCATCCAGCGACCTCGGTGCAAATTTTAGGACTAAAAATAATATTGTGAGGTGTGAGGTATTCAGAATAGACTGAAAATGAGTGGAAATTATGGTTTTTGAGGTTAATAATAATATGGGATCAAAATGACCCCCAAATTCTATGATTTAAGCTGTTTTTTAGGGTTTTTTGAAAAAAACACCCGAATCCAAAACACACCCGAATCCGACAAAAAAAATTCGGTGAGGTTTTGCCAAAACGCGGTCGAACCCAAAACACGGCCGCGGAACCGAACCCAAAACCAAAACACAAAACCCGAAAAATTTCAGGCGCTCATCTCTACACTGCAACATTCCTTTTTTTTGTATTGGTCATTACAAAGATATCATGGATGTGCGCAATTGTACAAACACTGCATGCTATGCACGATGTCTCCTTTCTTCAACAACAAACAGCAACAACAACAACAACAACAGCAAACAACATCATTGTGGAATACAGCCCATACTATATACTGGATTTTAAATATAAGAAAAATATTAAGTGTGTGTAAAATAAAAGCAAAAAAACTTACTGTTCCTCCGCAACTTTGGCGCCTCAGTCTGCGCAGAAGTTGGTGTCCCAGCTGGAGTCACCACACTGCTTCCACTGGTATCAACCTCGATAGTATTGGTGACTGGGTCCCCCACGGCAGCCGGCGGATCGGTGTCACTGATATCAGTGTTGTCATCAAACAGCATTGGTGGCGTCAGTGGGATGGATTGGCTGCTCTCTGGGGTAGCGCTTCGTGAGGACGCACAACTGGACGATGAAATGGCAATGGGATTAACCAGGGCACTGCTCGTAGTAAAGCCACTCCATTCTAGCAGCACCACTTTTCCTCCTGTTGTGGTCGTGAACTTTGTTGTAGTACTTGCGCAGAGCTTTCAATTTGTTCACTACCTGCTGCTGTGTGCGCTCAATGCCCTTTGAGGTAAGTATCTTGGCAATGTTGGTGTACACTGTGGCGTACTTCACTGTCCCAGTGATCTGCTTCCAGATCTCCTCCTCCCCTCTCACAGAAAGCAGCTCCCTGATTTCTTCCTCCTTCCAATGCGCCATGCTGTCTCCCCCCGTCTCCCCTGCAGCATAAAGATGACCTCAGACGCCAGCGCCAGTGCCACGCCCGCTCAGCCAATCAGAGAGACCCTGCTGCTCAGCCAATCGCCAGTGCCCCGCCAGCTCAGCCAATTAGCGCTGTCAGCCGCGACCCGTTTCTAAAATCCCGGGTCGGACCCTTTCAGACAGCCGGCAACCCGTGTAAGAGCCGGGAAAAACCGAGGTAAATTCCTGGGTTGAATTCCCGGGAACTCAGTCCCGTGTTGACCCTTTCAGACAGAAAAAAATCCCGGGTCGACCCTTCAGGAGCCGGGAAATTACCGGGTTCTTTTCTCTGTCTGAAAGGGGAATAGAAGATCTCAATATGTATAGTTTGGAGGAGAGAAGGGAAAGGGGGGACATGATAGAGACTGTCACATATATCAGGGGTATTACCAAGGTCCGGGAGGGAAACATTCTCCAAATGAAGAGAAGCAATAGGACACGAGGACATGCACTGAGACTGGAGGGGGGAAGATTTAGAGGAGATTTGAGGAAAAATTACTTCACAGAAAGGGTAGTGGGCAAGTGGAATAGCCTCCCAGCAGAGGTGGTAGAGGCTAAGACAGTAAAGCAATTTAAACATTCATGGGATAGACATAAGGATATCCTTACAAAGAAATAAGGATTAAATAAGGTTTGAGATAAAAATATGGTAAAAAAAAAAGAAGGGGCAGACTAGATGTGTCAAGTGGTTCTTATCTGCCGACAAATTCTGTGTTTCTATGTTTCTATCCACTTTGGCATCCACGACGTCTGCATCCCTGCCACACAGGGCAGTGAGGGCTGCAAGGGCCGCTGATCTGCCCACCGACGGGCCCAAACGTGGGGTAAGCACCGCGGGAGCACTCCAACTTAGGAGGGCTACCCTGCTGTATTTGGTCACCGATGGGGTAGACAAGAGCAGGGGAAAACAAGGGGAAACAGGTATTTTGGCTGAGCTGCATAGTCTGACTTTTGACTGTCGACCATATAGTGTCTAACTAATGACTGTCTATCTTTTAACTGTCTATGAGCTATACCACACCCGCCCAGATCCCATTCAGTATGGGATTCATGATATGGGCTCCTTTGTGTGCCTCTCTGTGTGCCTCTCACACTCCCTCTCTGTGACTCTCTCCCTATCTGCCCTCTCTCTCTCTCTCTCTCTCTCTCTCTCTCACTGTGTGTGTGTCTGTGTGTGTGTGTGTGTGTGCCTCTCTGTCTCTGTGTTCCTCTCACACTCCCTCTCTGTGACTCTCTCCCTATCTGCCCTCTCTCTCTCTGCCTGTGTGTGTGCCTCTCTGTCTCTGTGTGCCTCTCACACTGCCTCTCTGTGACTATCTCTCCCTATCTGCCCTCTCTCTCTCTCTCTGCCTGTGTGTGTGCCTCTCTGTCTCTGTGTGCCTCTCACACTGCCTCTCTGTGACTATCTCTCCTTATCTGCCCTCTCTCTCTCTGCCTGTGTGTGTGCCTCTTTGTCTCTGTGCCTGTGCCTCTCTGTCTCTGTGTGCTTCTCACACTGCCTCTGTGACTACCTCTTCCTATCTGCCCTCTCTCTCTCTGCCTGTGCGTGTGCCTCTCTGTCTCTGTGTGCCTCTCACACTCCCTCTCTGTGACTATCTCTCCCTATCTGCCCTCTCTCTCTCTCTCTCTGCCTGTGTGTGTGCCTCTCTGTCTCTATGTGCCTCTCACACTGTCTCTCTGTGACTATCTCTCCCTATCTGCCCTCTCTCTCTCTCTGTCTGTGTGTGTGCCTCTCTCTCTCTCTCTGTGCCTCTCACACTCCCTCTCTGTGACTATCTCTCCCTATCTGCCCTCTCTCTCTCTCTCTCTCTCTCTCATTGGCGTGATGTACTATAAGACATCGTCGCCCCTCGCCCCCTACCGCAGCGATACTAATCGCATATGTACTAACATATGTGATTAGTATCGCAATGTGGTATAGGAGGCCCCCAGCGATGATGTCTGCCAGGGTCAGTGGGGGTCAGCGGGGGTCTCCGTCACCTCCCAGACCCGGGAGGTGACGTGCGCAGGGAGTCCCCGGGCTCCTCCTCCTCCCCCCTGCAGCTGGAAGGAGACAAGGCTGTGATGCGGGGGAGAAGGAGGAGGGGGGCCACACCAGCAGCGGCTCAGGTATGCCGGGGGGAAGGGGGGGTCGTCGTGAGCGGTGCGGGGCGGAGGCGGGATCCGGCAGCGGCGGTAAGAATCCCATAGACTTCTATAGGGTATCGCCATAAAAAGATGGCGATACCCTATGGTGCGAAAACGCGGTGATCGGGAGTTAGTACATATGAAAATGCTGTAAAACAGGGGTTTTACCGCATTTTCCCTTTAGTAAATCCCGCCCCCAGTCTGTGTCTGTTCCTCTCTTCCCCTCTCCCTCTTTCTCTCTGTTCCTCTGTATCCCCTTGCTTCCAGTTTCTTGTATATTAGGGTTTCTTTTTTTTTCCCCCATATGTTTTTGATTGGAAATATTCCTCCTCTCCCAAGGTGTGCTGTGGGGCAACAGTGGGCAGTGAGTGTAGCAGTGCTACTGGGGCAGCAGTGGGTAGTAGTACTGGGGGTAGAAGATTCTGCAGCTGGCATGGTGTTAATGCAAGTTCCCGTGGACTGCCACTGCAGGACACACCCCTGATTAGCAGTGTAGCCATAGTCACGCCCATGGGTGAAACTAGAAACGCCCTTTGGGCGGAGTATGACACACACCCTCAAAACGGCACATACTACTATCAACTGTAATCTCCCTGAAACTCTCTCTGCACGTTACATCTGCCCCACCCAGTGGCAAACGCAGGATTTCTAGAGGGTGGTTTCCAAATGCAATCTACGATCTCACACTCTGCAGAACATTGGAGCGTGTGCGGGCGTCTGAGGTAGCAGTAGAAGAAACTAATAGTGACCCTGGTACATATATGTGCACATTATTCGTTTTAACTACTAGATAGTGAACAGGATGTAATGAAGTCGTCGTCCGTCTCACCAGTGTTTGCCTATGCCAGTAACAGTAGCAGAGCAGGATGCCTTTAACCATCAGCTCCTAGCTGCTATGTATTAGGTGGGTTGTGCTACATAGGGGTGAATTCAACTGAAGTCGGATTTCCCGACTTGTCGGATTAACAGGAATAATAGGTCGAATCCAGATTTGACCTATTCAATCATACTCCTGTTTATCTGACAAGTCAGAAAATCCGACTTGTTGGAAAGCACGTGGATCGGCGGCTTAAGATCCACGTGTTTTGTCGGATTCGCGGCCAAATCCGACAGGTTTTAGCCCCGTTTTCGACAATGTCAATCCTGTCGGATTTGGGCGCGAATTGAATACTGCATTGTCGGATCCTTTCCGTCGGAAAGGATCCGACTGTTAGGCGCCGGGGTCCGCTCGTCGCTGCGGCCCGGCGCCTAGCAACCAGGGACGCCGTGCGCGTACAGCCGCCGGCTCCCTGGCAACGCTAGACGCCGGGCGCACGGAGCCGCACGGACCCTAGCAACGGGGACGCCACTTACGGACTGCGTTCCCCGTTGCTGGGTTCAATTTAAATAATGAGATGTCTGTTTTCCTGGCCATGCAGCTTGGCAGCTGTATGGCATTTAATCCAATCAGCCTCCAAACAGCTGATTGGAGGACTCCCTGTTAAATACACTTCCTGGGCTTCTCACAGACGCCGGTAATAGCTTCCTGAATGCTGAATCTGTTTGCTGAAAGTGTTTCCAGTCCTGCTGTATCCGGTCGTTCCTGTTCTCAGTTGTCCTGTACTCGGAAGTCGTCATCTGTTCCTGGAGTCCTGACTGAGCACCTTTGAACATCCAGTGGTGTTCGTGAGTCACGGCGTAGCCGTGTGTTGCGGCTTGGGCCGCTTAATTATTTATCATTTATTATTTGTGTTCCGGAGCTTTTGCGGAGGATTCCGCTCCCACAGATCCACTCTGGTATCCAGCGGTGCTGGGTAGGAGTACGGACTAGTGGATTTTGGTTGTCCTTTTCCCTGGCGGGTTACCGCACATACCTCAGGTTTAGTCAGTTAGCTTGTAGCCCCTGGCCTGGTTGTTTAGTCAGAGGGCCCCTTGTTATCACCCTGTCTCGGATTTCCCTTTGTCTCCCATTAAGACCTGAGGGGGCATCGGAGTTGGGCAGACATAATCCGCCCTTAAAACGCGGCTGTCATGGGCTCAAGCAACCATAGTCTCGCAGGGGATTTCTGACCACACGGGCGAGACAACGGAGTTAGGGCGCCAGGGGCTACTTTCTATTCCCGCTCCCTTCCCCAGCATTCCGTTCCAGTGCTCCGGTCCTTGCAATAGGACCACCTCAGACCAGAGTGCTGGAATCATAACACCGACAAGCATTGAATACACCCCTATGTGAGGATCTGCAAAAGTCAGTTTCCCTAATTCTTCTCAGTTCCGGAACTGATTTTGTGGCCTGTTACTGTCTGTTCAATGCCAGAGCCATCACCATGGCCAATGAGAATACAAGTTGAGCAGTGTTCCAATAGGTTTAAAAGAGTGATTGTGTATTCCCCTATGTTTGGTAGAAGTAGAAACATGTCATTGTAATATATTTATGCTTTATGACATACCTGTAATTCACCAGCATGCATTGCAAACTGGATACATTAATCAATTACACAAATGAGGAAAAAGGCAGTTAGCAATTTATCATTGTAATACTGAAACATCCTGAACCCCATAAATAAACAGCCCGACTGTACTGACAAACTACCTTCCCCCAAGCACCCAGAGGCCACGATGACCTCATAATTTAATATGAAATACCGGCACTAGCACCTCCTCTCTCCGTCCGCTGCCCCCCCCCCCCCCCCCCCTGCATTCATGCTGGCGCCGATTACTGAATAATCTATTATTATTATATACCGGTGCCCGCCCGCCCCCGGCAGTCACACACACACACACACACACAATCACCTCCTGGTCCTCGCTGCTCTGCAATCCAGATTCCGTGGACTGGCCGCTGGCGGGGAGTGAACATGCGCTATGCCCGTCTCACCTCTCAGCCTGAGAGGAGCTGCTGCTCTCCCCCTACATGCAGCAGCCAGCCTCTCCGTGCGTGTGTGAGGCAACTGCTGCAGCCACGCAGAGAGACTATCACAATGCAGGTGAAGCTCAAGCGGCAGTCAGACTGTCGTGAATGGGTAGTATAAAAAAAAAAAATCGGTAAACTGCTGCGCTATAGATCGGAGGCTTTGGGGGTTTCTGGGTACTCAGAAATCCCCCCTGCGTGTGCCAGCTGCAGTACAACATGGTTTTGCCCAGTTGCTTGATCATTTGCTTTTCTTGCAAACATGAATCAGGCCCGATGTTTGCCATAAGGGTGTGATGCGCTACAACGTCCCTCAAGCAATGCTGGATGGTTAGGAAATGCTGCTGTGTGATGTGGAGGAGGCAGAATCTCGGATCTGATTGCTGCCTACCTCCCCTTACCCTTCCTTTAATCCCTGCTAGTGTGACACCCCGGGTTGGCAGGTTTCTCCAAGTAGTTGGAAGAGGTATCACATGTGTCCGGTGGCTATGTGACAGACCTTTTTTTTCCTACAAAGTGTTCTCCCCGTACTTGTCCATAGTACCGTGCGCAGATAGGTAGGATAGATTAATACACAACAACAATGTATAGACCGCAAGTCCAACAGGATGTCTTTTTATTGAGCTGCAGTGAACTTGGTTATTTGGCAAAAATTAGACAATCACAAGAACAAGATGATATTGAGGAAGATTTACAAATCACAGTTGACCACAGACTGCAATGCACTGGAACATTTGGTGATTAAATGGGAAATCAATCTAATCATAGATATATGCATATTCCGATAACACAACAATAATGATGGTGATGAGAAGAGTGATGAAAACAATTCACAATGACAGTTGCTAAATTCCTAACTTTCACTAATAATCATGTTTCAATCTCCACTGGCAAATTACATTGGAGCTCTCTTTTGATCCTTAAGTGCCACAGTGTTGTAATGGAGTGGTGATGGGACTTTTTCTCTAACAAAAGCAGCTTACTCTGTAGTAATGGTTCCTTGGATAGGTTAACTCAGTCTCTCTTTCTTAAATGTTTTTTAACCAAGGTTAAAAAATCGGGCGCAAGGTAGGCTGGTGTTCTAATTGTAGCAGCTGCTAAACAACAGGTCTAGTCAGTCCTGAAAACACTATACACAATAAAACACAAACAAAGTAGCAGCGCTATGAGTTTGGATATGAGATTGAATATAAATCATTCATACATCATGGTGGAGATAAACACACGTGGAGCTGCATGAACTGAAGGTGAAAAAATGAGTTAATTTATTAAAATTTCACATGCAATGTGTCAATAAAAAATGATATAAGATAAAAAATTGAAAAGTGCAAAAAGCAGGATCACTGTGGGGCTGCCTTAATTCGGCTATCCGTTTTCTTAATTGTTGTGGACAATATGACGGTATTTTGGAGTTAGGTGACAACTGGACTTTTTTTGACACAGTTCTGATAGTATCAGTGCCACATGATTAACCGCTGGAGGAGGGGGTTCTCTGGATAGCGTCCCTTATGGCGGGTAGAACCAATAAAACAAGTTTGTATCCTCACCAGTATGCGGAGTCCTCAGTGCTGAGTGGCAGGGCTGTATTGCCAGTTGGCAAGTTATTCACCTTTTTCTCTCTGTGCGTGATTCGTCCAAGTCCACTAAAGATCCGGATAGCGTGCGTGCAGCTCTCAATTGAAGATGGTGATCCTGAAGCATAAACACCTGACGCGTTTCGCTGCAGTGCCTGCAGCTTTTTCAAAGGCGATCTCATCAGTGTCAGGGCTTCTATATTTATACCCTAAAATGGCCACTAATTGGCCCCACCTGTTCAGTTCATGCAGCTCAAACAATGGTCAATCTCCTCCACAAAACATATAACAACAATACAAAAAAATGAAATACATGGCAGACTCAATCTTAATTAGTGAATAATTTCATAATATACTCGATAAATCACTGAATTCAAAATTAAAATTTTTCCATCAATAATGATTACTTCCAGGTTGCTATGTTAATGCATAGATCTCTTATTCCCCTTGTTTTGGTCTCTCTAACTACTTCCGGGTCAAACAGTGTTGTTGCTTAGCAACCTCCCGTCTTTTATTCTAAGGTAGATTCTGTATCTAAGTGGTCCGAAGCTCATTTAGCTGGTGTTAATCTAAGTATGCGATCTCCCACCTATTGGGTACTACCTGCTCTCATGTGTATTCTGGAGCCGATCGCCGCTCAGCTAATGCGGCGTGTCCGTGTCTGTGCCCGATAAACAGACTCTCTGCACGGATTGCGTCACTTCCGCTTACGGACTAGATCCCCGGTCTGTTGCCTAGTGACCGTATAAACAATTGGTCACCTGACCTCTGTGTGATGCTGTCAGTATGGTTCTTTGACATGCTGATACCGTATTGAGAGACATTGTTTGTAATGAAACTTGGACTTGTTTACAAATAAAAGCCCGGAGTTTATTCTTATATGCATATGGTTTTTGTGCGTGACTATTTTAATGCTCTAATCCTAGTAATATTTGCAGTCTTTTCAATATGGCCGTTGCCTAGTAACCATATACACAATTGGTCATCTGACTTCGAGATTGTGATGTCAGTATGCAGAATAGGAGACATTGTGGATCACAGTTTATCTAACCAATTTATTACAAAGTTGCAGGTGGTTTTATTGAAAGGATAGTTCTGTTCCCTCTGTATTTTATATTTTATATTTATTATAATCCTGACATTATTGGCAATGGATAGTCGCAATAAAAAAGATTTGTTGAAAAATCCTGATTTTTGCTTTTTTATATATATATGCTCAAAACCTCTAACAAGTGTTATCTTTTTTCTTTTCCTCTAAATTATATATGATTTTTATTAAAATCTGTAAATATATTTCTAAATAATCTAATATTTTGATTTTATAGCACATATCGTGGTGCTGGTGTTTTAACAATATCTAAAGGAATATATGTATATACATGGGTTAGGGATATTTGTACTCCTATATTGATTGGTGTCATGGATTTTTAAGAAAAACATTGTGTATTATGTAACCTATTTTATTACACACATTGCAGGATAATATATCTATATCAGGAATAATTCACCTACAATAACATATTAAGTTCCACTGACTCATTGAGTCCGTCTGGAAATATACTGTTCATTCTGAACATCCATAGGGTCTCTTGTTTACACAATTTTTTGTATCTATCTCCTCCTCGTGATGTTTTTGGAATGTGTTCTACCCCTATGAGTTTTAGACAGGCTGGATTTCCTTGATGGCAATCACTATAATGTTTGGATACACTATGGGTCTGGATTCTCTTTAGAATATTTCTGCGGTGCTCCAAAAACCTGATTTTCAAAGGTCGAGTGGTCCGGCCTATATATTTTTTGTTACAGCTGCAAATTAATAAATAAATCACATATGCAGTTCCACAATTAATGAACTGTCCAATCTCAAGTGTTTTCTCAGAATCCTCTAATTTAATTTTATGGGTTTTATTTTGAATGAAATTGCAGGTAATGCACCTACTTTTACCACACTTGTAACAGCCCTTTGATTTTTGTAACCAAGTGAGACCCTCTGTATCTCTGCAACTGGAGTCTATACTGGGTCTAAGATGACTCGGTGCCAGTATATTTTTAAGGGATAGATTCTTTTTGAAAATGAACCGTGGGGTCTGTGGAAGAAGAGGAGAAAGGAAGGTGTCTTGTTTGAGGATATTAAAATTTTTAGAAACAATATCTCTAATCTCAGAATGGCAATTATTAAATGTAGAGATAAATGCTACCTCCTCTTGATTAGGTTTAGATTTTTTGGGGTTTTTACTAGAACTTAAAATTTGGTTCCGATCTAATTTCCTGACTTCAGCTAATGCATTTTTTAGTAATGCTTCAGGGTATCCTCTTGTAATGAAGGAGTCATACATTATTTTAGCTTGAGTCTCAAACAGGCTTTGTTCCGAACAGTTCCTTCGAATCCGTAGGAACTGACTTTTTGGGATACTTCTTTTCCAGGGCATAAAGTGTGCACTTTGAAAATGCAAATATGCATCAGTACCCACCTCCTTAGTGTAGTTCGTGGTACAGATTTTTGATTCCCTTATCTCCAGGGAGATATCAAGAAATGAAATAGATTGTTTGTGAAAAATGTGGCTAAAAACCAAATTATAAGTGTTGGAATTCAAATGATCCACAAATACCTGTGCCTGAGTGATATCCCCATCCCAAATAATAAAAAGATCGTCTATATAACGGCCATAGAGAACCAGGTTCGAGCCAAAGCCACTTCTCCACACGAGTTGGTCTTCGACTTCGCCCATGTAGAGATTAGCGTAGCTCGGCGCAAACCTGGTTCCCATGGCCGTCCCCATCACCTGTAGGTAAAAAGTGTCCAAAAATAAAAAATAATTGTGCTGTAGAATGAATAAGATAGAATCTGTTATAAAAGTTTGGTGTTTTTCCGTAAGGTCTCCATCATTGTAAAGTCTATTTATTATGGACTTGACACCTAGATTGTGTGGAATATTAGAATAGAGGCTCTGGACATCAAGTGTGAGGAATGCATAAGAATCTCTCCACTTGATGTCCTTTATTAGATTAAGAAAATGTGTTGTGTCCTTTATATGTGACTTAAGTGTTGACACCCGTGGTTGCAAAAATGAATCTACATAAAAAGAAAGATTGGTCGTGAGGGAATCCAAACCCGAAATTATAGGGCGTCCCGGAGGTGAAGTGAGGGATTTGTGTATTTTGGGGAGGTGATAATATATAGGGACTGTGGGGTGTGTGCACATAAGAAATTGATATTCTTCCCTGGAGATAATCTCATCACACATAGCCCTGGTCAGAAGATTCCCAAGTTCTGTCATGAATGTTAGGGAGGGGTCGCCTGGCAATATCCTATAGCATTCCTTATTGTTTAATTGCCTTAAGGCTTCCTTAATGTATTCTGTTCTATCTTGTATTACCAAACCCCCCCCTTTATCTGCCTGTTTGATAATTATTGAATTATCTTTCGTCAATTTCTTAATGGCCTGAATTTCCCACTTATTCAGATTTTTTGGTTTTTTTGCTAATTTACAGGAATTAGTGCAAAGATTTTTTAGATCCCCTAAAGTTGTTTTGTAAAAAGAGTCTATGCTTGACCCCTTTGATTTAATGGGGTAAAACTCCGATCTCTTTTTGAATTTGTTTCTTTCTTGTTTGATATCGTGTAATAAGATCTCTTGTGTGGGTGAATCGTCATCGCCCTCCTCCAAGAGATCTGTCAGAGCCTCCAGAGCCACTCTGTCTTCTGTATCAAGGACTATAGGATAAGATTCATCCTTACTTTTTTGAAGGGCTATTTTTGCAAAATATTTCTTCCTGCATAATGTCCTTACAAAACGGTTCAATTCTACGAATAAGATGAATATGTTTGGTGGTGCAGAAGGAGAAAATTTCAGGCCTTTATTAAGTACTCGTAATTCGTTATCATTTAATTTTTTGGAAGATAAATTAAACACTGTATTTTGAGATTCGTTTTTTTTGGCTGCTTTTATTCTCTTTAGTACCTCCTTCCTTCCTCCTCTTCTTCCTCTATACTGACATTTCTCCTTCTTTTTGTTGGTTCTAATTGCCAGTCTCTGCCTTTGTCCTGTAACCTCCTTTTGCGTTGTTCTAAAAAAAGGGGTTGATCTTGTTGTGTATTTTCTGAATGAATTTTAGGTCGTGCCCCTGAATCTCTGGTGGATGATCTTGGTTCTTCCTTCTCAGGAGACCTTCTTCTTGTGGGGGACTTTGTGTATGTGTTCCTATACCGAGGAAATTGTCTATTTCTAAATCGGGACTGTTCTCTAGGACTATCATATTGTTGGGACCTATATGTGGCCCTAGAGTTGGGTTGGAATTTTTCTGTATCTGAATTAGGGAGTTTTCGATCCCTCCCTTGTCTGTAACTCCTCACATTGTCGGAACTGTAGTCCTCAATGTCTCTCTGAAACTTTCTGCATTTTGTCTCTAAGATGGTCTGTTCAAGTTTATTTACTCTCAGTGGTAGCTAGATCTCTCTCTTTAAATTCGCTACTTTGGTTAAGAGGTTCTAATTTTTGTTTCAGAGCTTCAATCTCTGTTTCAATAGACCTCAATTTGTTAGTTCTAAACTCTATTACCAGTTCCATGAGCTTTAGAGAACACTTATCTAACAGAGAATTCCACCTATCTTGGTATTCTCTGCTATCAGAAAAAATAGAGGGTTTTGAGAGCCTCAAGCCTCTGGGAATAATTTTTTTGTCAATGTATTTTTGCATATTCACAGTGTCTAGCCAATGTCTAACTTCAGATTTCAAAAGGTCCTCTAGTTTCAGAAAATCCTCTCTTAATTGACTATCATGATTATGTGATTTATTTTCTAAAGGGTTTTCCCATTTTGAAAGATATGACTGTCTCCTATTGAGTCTGTCACTGTAATTAGAAAAACAGCCCATGCTGCCCGATTAGGGACTATGTGTAGAAGCAAAAAATGTTTTTTAACCAAGGTTAAAAAATCGGGCGCAAGGTAGGCTGGTGTTCTAATTGTAGCAGCTGCTAAACAACAGGTCTAGTCAGTCCTGAAAACACTATACACAATAAAACACAAACAAAGTAGCAGCGCTATGAGTTTGGATATGAGATTGAATATAAATCATTCATACATCATGGTGGAGATAAACACACGTGGAGCTGCATGAACTGAAGGTGAAAAAATGAGTTAATTTATTAAAATTTCACATGCAATGTGTCAATAAAAAATGATATAAGATAAAAAATTGAAAAGTGCAAAAAGCAGGATCACTGTGGGGCTGCCTTAATTCGGCTATCCGTTTTCTTAATTGTTGTGGACAATATGACGGTATTTTGGAGTTAGGTGACAACTGGACTTTTTTTGACACAGTTCTGATAGTATCAGTGCCACATGATTAACCGCTGGAGGAGGGGGTTCTCTGGATAGCGTCCCTTATGGCGGGTAGAACCAATAAAACAAGTTTGTATCCTCACCAGTATGCGGAGTCCTCAGTGCTGAGTGGCAGGGCTGTATTGCCAGTTGGCAAGTTATTCACCTTTTTCTCTCTGTGCGTGATTCGTCCAAGTCCACTAAAGATCCGGATAGCGTGCGTGCAGCTCTCAATTGAAGATGGTGATCCTGAAGCATAAACACCTGACGCGTTTCGCTGCAGTGCCTGCAGCTTTTTCAAAGGCGATCTCATCAGTGTCAGGGCTTCTATATTTATACCCTAAAATGGCCACTAATTGGCCCCACCTGTTCAGTTCATGCAGCTCAAACAATGGTCAATCTCCTCCACAAAACATATAACAACAATACAAAAAAATGAAATACATGGCAGACTCAATCTTAATTAGTGAATAATTTCATAATATACTCGATAAATCACTGAATTCAAAATTAAAATTTTTCCATCAATAATGATTACTTCCAGGTTGCTATGTTAATGCATAGATCTCTTATTCCCCTTGTTTTGGTCTCTCTAACTACTTCCGGGTCAAACAGTGTTGTTGCTTAGCAACCTCCCGTCTTTTATTCTAAGGTAGATTCTGTATCTAAGTGGTCCGAAGCTCATTTAGCTGGTGTTAATCTAAGTATGCGATCTCCCACCTATTGGGTACTACCTGCTCTCATGTGTATTCTGGAGCCGATCGCCGCTCAGCTAATGCGGCGTGTCCGTGTCTGTGCCCGATAAACAGACTCTCTGCACGGATTGCGTCACTTCCGCTTACGGACTAGATCCCCGGTCTGTTGCCTAGTGACCGTATAAACAATTGGTCACCTGACCTCTGTGTGATGCTGTCAGTATGGTTCTTTGACATGCTGATACCGTATTGAGAGACATTGTTTGTAATGAAACTTGGACTTGTTTACAAATAAAAGCCCGGAGTTTATTCTTATATGCATATGGTTTTTGTGCGTGACTATTTTAATGCTCTAATCCTAGTAATATTTGCAGTCTTTTCAATATGGCCGTTGCCTAGTAACCATATACACAATTGGTCATCTGACTTCGAGATTGTGATGTCAGTATGCAGAATAGGAGACATTGTGGATCACAGTTTATCTAACCAATTTATTACAAAGTTGCAGGTGGTTTTATTGAAAGGATAGTTCTGTTCCCTCGGTATTTTATATTTTATATTTATTATAATCCTGACATTATTGGCAATGGATAGTCGCAATAAAAAAGATTTGTTGAAAAATCCTGATTTTTGCTTTTTTATATATATATGCTCAAAACCTCTAACAAGTGTTATCTTTTTTCTTTTCCTCTAAATTATATATGATTTTTATTAAAATCTGTAAATATATTTCTAAATAATCTAATATTTTGATTTTATAGCACATATCGTGGTGCTGGTGTTTTAACAATATCTAAAGGAATATATGTATATACATGGGTTAGGGATATTTGTACGCCTATATTGATTGGTGTCATGGATTTTTAAGAAAAACATTGTGTATTATGTAACCTATTTTATTACACACATTGCAGGATAATATATCTATATCAGGAATAATTCACCTACAATAACATATTAAGTTCCACTGACTCATTGAGTCCGTCTGGAAATATACTGTTCATTCTGAACATCCATAGGGTCTCTTGTTTACACAATTTTTTGTATCTATCTCCTCCTCGTGATGTTTTTGGAATGTGTTCTACCCCTATGAGTTTTAGACAGGCTGGATTTCCTTGATGGCAATCACTATAATGTTTGGATACACTATGGGTCTGGATTCTCTTTAGAATATTTCTGCGGTGCTCCAAAAACCTGATTTTCAAAGGTCGAGTGGTCCGGCCTATATATTTTTTGTTACAGCTGCAAATTAATAAATAAATCACATATGCAGTTCCACAATTAATGAACTGTCCAATCTCAAGTGTTTTCTCAGAATCCTCTAATTTAATTTTATGGGTTTTATTTTGAATGAAATTGCAGGTAATGCACCTACTTTTACCACACTTGTAACAGCCCTTTGATTTTTGTAACCAAGTGAGACCCTCTGTATCTCTGCAACTGGAGTCTATACTGGGTCTAAGATGACTCGGTGCCAGTATATTTTTAAGGGATAGATTCTTTTTGAAAATGAACCGTGGGGTCTGTGGAAGAAGAGGAGAAAGGAAGGTGTCTTGTTTGAGGATATTAAAATTTTTAGAAACAATATCTCTAATCTCAGAATGGCAATTATTAAATGTAGAGATAAATGCTACCTCCTCTTGATTAGGTTTAGATTTTTTGGGGTTTTTACTAGAACTTAAAATTTGGTTCCGATCTAATTTCCTGACTTCAGCTAATGCATTTTTTAGTAATGCTTCAGGGTATCCTCTTGTAATGAAGGAGTCATACATTATTTTAGCTTGAGTCTCAAACAGGCTTTGTTCCGAACAGTTCCTTCGAATCCGTAGGAACTGACTTTTTGGGATACTTCTTTTCCAGGGCATAAAGTGTGCACTTTGAAAATGCAAATATGCATCAGTACCCACCTCCTTAGTGTAGTTCGTGGTACAGATTTTTGATTCCCTTATCTCCAGGGAGATATCAAGAAATGAAATAGATTGTTTGTGAAAAATGTGGCTAAAAACCAAATTATAAGTGTTGGAATTCAAATGATCCACAAATACCTGTGCCTGAGTGATATCCCCATCCCAAATAATAAAAAGATCGTCTATATAACGGCCATAGAGAACCAGGTTCGAGCCAAAGCCACTTCTCCACACGAGTTGGTCTTCGACTTCGCCCATGTAGAGATTAGCGTAGCTCGGCGCAAACCTGGTTCCCATGGCCGTCCCCATCACCTGTAGGTAAAAAGTGTCCAAAAATAAAAAATAATTGTGCTGTAGAATGAATAAGATAGAATCTGTTATAAAAGTTTGGTGTTTTTCCGTAAGGTCTCCATCATTGTAAAGTCTATTTATTATGGACTTGACACCTAGATTGTGTGGAATATTAGAATAGAGGCTCTGGACATCAAGTGTGAGGAATGCATAAGAATCTCTCCACTTGATGTCCTTTATTAGATTAAGAAAATGTGTTGTGTCCTTTATATGTGACTTAAGTGTTGACACCCGTGGTTGCAAAAATGAATCTACATAAAAAGAAAGATTGGTCGTGAGGGAATCCAAACCCGAAATTATAGGGCGTCCCGGAGGTGAAGTGAGGGATTTGTGTATTTTGGGGAGGTGATAATATATAGGGACTGTGGGGTGTGTGCACATAAGAAATTGATATTCTTCCCTGGAGATAATCTCATCACACATAGCCCTGGTCAGAAGATTCCCAAGTTCTGTCATGAATGTTAGGGAGGGGTCGCCTGGCAATATCCTATAGCATTCCTTATTGTTTAATTGCCTTAAGGCTTCCTTAATGTATTCTGTTCTATCTTGTATTACCAAACCCCCCCCTTTATCTGCCTGTTTGATAATTATTGAATTATCTTTCGTCAATTTCTTAATGGCCTGAATTTCCCACTTATTCAGATTTTTTGTTTTTTTTGCTAATTTACAGGAATTAGTGCAAAGATTTTTTAGATCCCCTAAAGTTGTTTTGTAAAAAGAGTCTATGCTTGACCCCTTTGATTTAATGGGGTAAAACTCCGATCTCTTTTTGAATTTGTTTCTTTCTTGTTTGATATCGTATAATAAGATCTCTTGTGTGGGTGAATCGTCATCGCCCTCCTCCAAGAGATCTGTCAGAGCCTCCAGAGCCACTCTGTCTTCTGTATCAAGGACTATAGGATAAGATTCATCCTTACTTTTTTGAAGGGCTATTTTTGCAAAATATTTCTTCCTGCATAATGTCCTTACAAAACGGTTCAATTCTACGAATAAGATGAATATGTTTGGTGGTGCAGAAGGAGAAAATTTCAGGCCTTTATTAAGTACTCGTAATTCGTTATCATTTAATTTTTTGGAAGATAAATTAAACACTGCATTTATCTCTACATTTAATAATTGCCATTCTGAGATTAGAGATATTGTTTCTAAAAATTTTAATATCCTCAAACAAGACACCTTCCTTTCTCCTCTTCTTCCACAGACCCCACGGTTCATTTTCAAAAAGAATCTATCCCTTAAAAATATACTGGCACCGAGTCATCTTAGACCCAGTATAGACTCCAGTTGCAGAGATACAGAGGGTCTCACTTGGTTACAAAAATCAAAGGGCTGTTACAAGTGTGGTAAAAGTAGGTGCATTACCTGCAATTTCATTCAAAATAAAACCCATAAAATTAAATTAGAGGATTCTGAGAAAACACTTGAGATTGGACAGTTCATTAATTGTGGAACTGCATATGTGATTTATTTATTAATTTGCAGCTGTAACAAAAAATATATAGGCCGGACCACTCGACCTTTGAAAATCAGGTTTTTGGAGCACCGCAGAAATATTCTAAAGAGAATCCAGACCCATAGTGTATCCAAACATTATAGTGATTGCCATCAAGGAAATCCAGCCTGTCTAAAACTCATAGGGGTAGAACACATTCCAAAAACATCACGAGGAGGAGATAGATACAAAAAATTGTGTAAACAAGAGACCCTATGGATGTTCAGAATGAACAGTATATTTCCAGACGGACTCAATGAGTCAGTGGAACTTAATATGTTATTGTAGGTGAATTATTCCTGATATAGATATATTATCCTGCAATGTGTGTAATAAAATAGGTTACATAATACACAATGTTTTTCTTAAAAATCCATGACACCAATCAATATAGGCGTACAAATATCCCTAACCCATGTATATACATATATTCCTTTAGATATTGTTAAAACACCAGCACCACGATATGTGCTATAAAATCAAAATATTAGATTATTTAGAAATATATTTACAGATTTTAATAAAAATCATATATAATTTAGAGGAAAAGAAAAAAGATAACACTTGTTAGAGGTTTTGAGCATATATATATAAAAAAGCAAAAATCAGGATTTTTCAACAAATCTTTTTTATTGCGACTATCCATTGCCAATAATGTCAGGATTATAATAAATATAAAATATAAAATACCGAGGGAACAGAACTATCCTTTCAATAAAACCACCTGCAACTTTGTAATAAATTGGTTAGATAAACTGTGATCCACAATGTCTCCTATTCTGCATACTGACATCACAATCTCGAAGTCAGATGACCAATTGTGTATATGGTTACTAGGCAACGGCCATATTGAAAAGACTGCAAATATTACTAGGATTAGAGCATTAAAATAGTCACGCACAAAAACCATATGCATATAAGAATAAACTCCGGGCTTTTATTTGTAAACAAGTCCAAGTTTCATTACAAACAATGTCTCTCAATACGGTATCAGCATGTCAAAGAACCATACTGACAGCATCACACAGAGGTCAGGTGACCAATTGTTTATACGGTCACTAGGCAACAGACCGGGGATCTAGTCCGTAAGCGGAAGTGACGCAATCCGTGCAGAGAGTCTGTTTATCGGGCACAGACACGGACACGCCGCATTAGCTGAGCGGCGATCGGCTCCAGAATACACATGAGAGCAGGTAGTACCCAATAGGTGGGAGATCGCATACTTAGATTAACACCAGCTAAATGAGCTTCGGACCACTTAGATACAGAATCTACCTTAGAATAAAAGACGGGAGGTTGCTAAGCAACAACACTGTTTGACCCGGAAGTAGTTAGAGAGACCAAAACAAGGGGAATAAGAGATCTATGCATTAACATAGCAACCTGGAAGTAATCATTATTGATGGAAAAATTTTAATTTTGAATTTAGTGATTTATCGAGTATATTATGAAATTATTCACTAATTAAGATTGAGTCTGCCATGTATTTCATTTTTTTGTATTGTTGTTATATGTTTTGTGGAGGAGATTGACCATTGTTTGAGCTGCATGAACTGAACAGGTGGGGCCAATTAGTGGCCATTTTAGGGTATAAATATAGAAGCCCTGACACTGATGAGATCGCCTTTGAAAAAGCTGCAGGCACTGCAGCGAAACGCGTCAGGTGTTTATGCTTCAGGATCACCATCTTCAATTGAGAGCTGCACGCACGCTATCCGGATCTTTAGTGGACTTGGACGAATCACGCACAGAGAGAAAAAGGTGAATAACTTGCCAACTGGCAATACAGCCCTGCCACTCAGCACTGAGGACTCCGCATACTGGTGAGGATACAAACTTGTTTTATTGGTTCTACCCGCCATAAGGGACGCTATCCAGAGAACCCCCTCCTCCAGCGGTTAATCATGTGGCACTGATACTATCAGAACTGTGTCAAAAAAAGTCCAGTTGTCACCTAACTCCAAAATACCGTCATATTGTCCACAACAATTAAGAAAACGGATAGCCGAATTAAGGCAGCCCCACAGTGATCCTGCTTTTTGCACTTTTCAATTTTTTATCTTATATCATTTTTTATTGACACATTGCATGTGAGATTTTAATAAATTAACTCATTTTTTCACCTTCAGTTCATGCAGCTCCACGTGTGTTTATCTCCACCATGATGTATGAATGATTTATATTCAATCTCATATCCAAACTCATAGCGCTGCTACTTTGTTTGTGTTCTCTTTCTTAAATAGCTCAATATTCCTTGGGTAAATAACTCAGTCTTTGTACTCCTTAAAATGGCTCAATGTCTCTTAAGATCTTCTTAGAAAGTATGTCTCTGTCCTGACAATTGTGTTCAAATGAGGGCTGGTTTTTAAGTTGTTACTATAGGGCAGGGGTGGCCAACCAGTCAGAGACAAAAAGACAAAAAACCTTGTTAAGTACGTCAAAGAGCCGACATTGAGCTGAAGGCATGCATGCAGAAATGAGATGTGGCCTTGTGCCAACATAAAACACATTGAAAAAGCTACTTTCACATAAAATAATTGAAATAGCCAGATTCACATAATACACTTCAGCTCCCCCATGTGTCACTCTAGCCAATGCCTTCCTGTGTCAATCCTGCTAGCACCCCCCCCTATGTCACTCCAGCCAGCTCCCCATGAGTCACTCCTGCCAGCACCCTCCTGTGTCACTCCAGTCAGTTCTCCCATGTATCACTTCTGCTACCACCCTCCTATGTCACACCAGCCAGCTCCCCACTAGTCACTCCTGTTGTGGTCACATGATTTAAAGTGGCGGGAGCCACATTTTAATAAAGAAAGAGCCGCATGCGGCTCAAGAGCCACTGATTGGCCACCGCTGCTATAGGGCCTGGTGACAACCCTTTCTCTTCCAACAATACTGTGCAGTGCATGTTACCAAAGGATAACTGGGCCTGGCACTTGCCTGCTCGCAACACTCCACACCAACATTCTCTGTGCACTCACTCCGATCCTCTGTGGTAGCTACTTCCACTGGCTTGACCTGTCTCAGCGGTTCTCACCATTACAAGATGGGCGTACTTTTCAATAGGCCTGGCGGTCCCAGACTGTGACGTCTCACACCCGCTTCTCCGGTTCTCTGCACTCCGGTAGCATTCCCGCTGCCTCAGCTCTGCAGCGCTGCTCTCCACCTCCCAACGTAACCACCCGGTTTGCTCCGTCTTATCAGCTCCCTCTCTGCGTGTCCAGCCGCACAATGGCTTCCTCTCAACTCCACCTTCTTCTGCCCACAAGGCTTCTCTGCTCCCAGACTCCCTTGTCCAATCAGTTGTCGCCAGCTAAACCATGTGACCGGACTCTGATCCGTCCTTAATCCTTGCTGTACCAACATGACGCTTCACCAAACTTCAAACAGTGTAAGTTTCCTTTAAAGGGGCACACACACACTTTCCGGGGGGCCACACTAATACCCTGCTTGGCCCCCATTGCTGCCCACTTGCTGCTAGGGCTGTAAAGGTAATAAAGGTGAGAATACCTACCCATCCCCTTTCATTTCTGGATTGGCATGGGGACTGCTGGCATCAAATAGCACCATTGCAGCACCTTCATATGAATAATCATGCATTGTTGTATTAGCCAACCTGAGTCTTTGCTACTGCTGTGGCACTACAAGTCTCAGTGACACATGTTATATAATACCATGCTACGTAGCCATGGGGCTAATGCAGAGTTGGCCGCAAAATTGGCAGAAATTACTGTAAAAAAAATAAGAATACAGATCATGCATAAATAGTGTATTCTCCCCCATAGCGAGATGTGTTTATGTCGGCAACAGTAGCAGAAGCATCTGGTGTAGCCCAGGCAAACATCACAGTTACGCACATGTTGTAAATCATTTAATATATCCAAAAAAACAAAAATTGTTGTGATGTCTCTTTGGGGGGAATTCAGTTGCCGACGAATCCCTTTGCCTGGTCGAATCAGCGCAACAATAGCCGCACTGTATGGCAGCCCGATCTCGCACAAAAGTGTTCAGTGCCCCATAAGGAATCTGGCATTCGGCCGGGTGGGTGAAGGGTGTGAGACGCAGTGCAGTTGCTGGCTTTTAATGGCAATTCACACCCTTTGCCGGCAATTTAATTTTCCCTGTTATGTATTAAATGTGTCCCTTAGTGTAACTGAGCCTGTAGCTATAATCTGAGTGACAGCTCAGCCTCACCCTGTGTGCAGAATGTGACCTCACTGGTTTCTATCAGAATTCACTGTCATTTCTCTCTCCTGCTTCCAGCGATGGCGTCTGCTGATGTGAGACAGGAGCTGGACTGTTCCATCTGCCTGAGCATTTATACAGATCCTGTAACACTGAGATGTGGCCACAACTTCTGCCGGGTCTGTATTGATCGTGTGCTGGATACACAGGAGGGGGCTGGAGCTTATAACTGTCCTGAATGCAGAGCAGAGTGTCAGGAGCGTCCTGCACTGCAGAGGAACATAACGCTGTGTAACATAGTGGGGAGTTTCCTGTCTACTCGGCCAGATCAGGAGGAGACTGGGATCTTCTGCACTTACTGTGTGGACTCTCCTGTACCTGCTGCTAAATCCTGTCTGCTGTGTGAGGCTTCTCTGTGTGATAAACACCTGAGAGTACACAGCAAGTCAGCAGAACACGTCTTATGTGATCCCACCACTGCCCTGGGGAACAGGAAATGCTCCGTCCATAAGAAGATACTGGAGTATTACTGCACTGAGGATGCTGCCTGTATCTGTGTGTACTGCAGGCTGGATGATGGACATCACGGACACCAGGTGGAGATGCTGGGTAAGGCTACTGAGAAGAAGAAGGTGAAACTAAGGAAAGTTCTGCAGAATCTGACTATAATGAGAGAGGATAATGAGAAAAGAGTCCAGAGTCTGCAGGAGCGCAGGAGAGGACATCAGGAGAAAGCAGCTGGTGTAACAGAGACAGTCACTGCCGTGTTTAGAGACATCAGGAGACAGCTGGATGACCTGGAGAAGAGAGTCCTGAGTGAGATCTCCAGGCAGGAACAGCGCGTTTCACTCCCGGTCTCTGATCTGATCCAGCAGCTGGAAATAAAGAAGGATGAGCTGTCCAGGAAGATGCGTCACATTGAGGAGCTGTGTAACATGTCTGATCCAGTGACTGTCTTACAGGAACCAGACACAGGGGACTTGTGTGATACTGAGGACACAGAGAGACATGATAACCAGGTCCATGGTGCAGGAGATCTGGATGTGGGTCTCATCTCAGGGACATTACACACATTATCTGATATTATAACAGGTATAAATACAGGGATATATGTGCAGGAGGCTACAGACCTATTACTGGATGTAACTACAGCTGGTAATACAGACTCTGATATAATAACAGGTATAAATATAGGGATCTATGTGCAGGAAGCTACAGAACTATTACTGGATGTAACCACAGCTGGTGATGGTATACAGATATCAGGTGACAGGAAAACTGCATCCAGGTCAGATATAAACCAGAATCGCCCAGTAACACCAGAGAGATTTCAGTGTAATCAGGTAATAAGCACCAGGAGATTCTCCTCAGGGCGACATTACTGGGAGGTGGATGTCAGTAAGTCAGTGATCTGGAGGGTGGGGATGTCTTATTGGTAATAATAACAGGTCCTGGTGTTTGCGTAGGTGGAATAATAATCAGTACTTAGTGATACATGACAGTAGAGAGATCCAGTTACCTGACAATATCCCCTGTGACAGAGTGAGGGTATATCTGGATTATGAGGCAGGGCAGCTGTCCTTTTATTCTCTGTGTGACCCCATCAGACACTTACACACCTACACTACCGCCCTCACTGAGCCCCTCCATGCTGCATTATGTGTAGCGGATGGGTGTATAACTACATGTGGGGGAGTCAGGAGCTGGGATAAATCACCATAAGAAATTTGCCCAGAGACTGGTGACATCACAGGGAGGGGAATCTGATTGGTGGAACATTCACCCTAGGGCTGGCCACTGAAGGTGATGAATTTTTAATTTTATTGTAAAGTTTTACCTTTAATGGGCAAGCACACTAAGGGGCCCATTTATCATTAAATATTTGTGGCTTATTCCCCAAAAACACCCATTTTCAGGGGGCAACCGCAGATATTTGGTATCACCAGCATGTATCACAGAGGGACCGCAGTAGATATATCTGATACCTGCTGTGATCCCTCCATAATACATTTGCCCGGTATAATCGCATCCTGCAATGCAAGTCTGGGCACTAATATTGCTCCCAGGTCACATTACACATAGACATACAGTATCCAACAGTTACTTTATTCTGATCTACAGGCATATTTATCAAAATTGTTTTTACTAAAATATTGTGAAAAAGGGTGTTTTCACACCCCTTTTACATTATGTTAGTATCACCTGAATGGACTGATAGGCAATTGGAGGAGAATTCACAAAATTCTCCAATAAGCCCTTAAATTTAAATTTTTTACTAATCAGATTACATTTCCCACACCTGTAATGGGAAATGTGATCTGCCCGAACGTACTAAAATTAAATTGTACAAAAATACCGGATGGAGCCCTGTGATAATAACATTATCTTCAGATAGTGTTATTAGGGCTTCCCTCTGGTTCCCCTACTCCTACACAGCCTTTCTGCTCGCTGGCAATGAAAGCTGTGCTCTGATCCGGCCACTGTGATCAGCCATGTGTGACCACAGGCTGATCTCTGTGTAAAAAATAGTAACCCCCCCCCCCCCCCACACACACACACACACTTACCTGCACCCAGGGGCCAGTGATCTGGGAACTCCGGTCATCTGTATTCTGTGCTGCTGCTGTGACCCCGTCATCTGAGCTGAGATGCTGCATAGTGCCGGCTTCTCTGCTCATGTTACTGGTCACAGGGATCACAGCAGCAGCACAGGATACAGATCACCGGTGCTCACCGATCACCATTTCTGGGTGCAGGTAAGTGTCCTCTTAGTGAAGCATCATGGGGGAGTCAAGAGAAGGGGGGGATGTTTAGCCGGCAGCGATGGTAACACATGCGCGGTTAGACTGTCAGGGTATTTTTGCGAAACATACCCTGATAAGTACAGGAGGGGGGGGGGGGGATACACAGGGACAGAGCGTTCTCACAACTTGATGCATCCTTGCGGATTTGGGTAAATTTATCACAATCCATCTATATCTGAGATGCAATTGTGATATCTCATTGTGTTTTGCTGTTTTTGCTTATTCACGTTCTGTCTTCACTGTCAGTTCTGGCTCTCACTGTCCAGTGTGGTTACTAGCGGTTACTTCTGTTTCTTATGTCAGATCAGATGCGTCTTCTCTATGCTTCCCTTATTGTATACTATATTGTATATTTTATGCTTTTATTATCTGTTCAGCGCTCTGAGTCCTATTGGAGAGAGCGCTTTATAAATAAAATGACCATTATTATATATATTGTGTGTCTGCACGCTATATATGTTACAGACGGTGTATTACCATGATCTCTTCCCTGTGTTACTAACCACAGATTGCATAAAGCGTTATTGCCTCTCAGAGTATCCGCCTGCTGGTCTCTGTAGTTCTCCTTACACCCTCCCTGATACTGGCCGCGATACACTCATACCATAGCACCATGTTATACAACGCTTCTGGATTGGCTCAGGACACAATTGTTGTAGTGACACTGTGCCTATATCTTAAGGTGGGTACACACTATTAGATATATCTGCAGATCAATTGATCTGCAGATATATCTATGTACGGATCGGGCAGTGTGTTCAGCATACACACAGCCCGATCCGTCGGGGGACTGACGTCATGAACTGGGCGGGCGGGCGCTCACGCCCGCCCAGTTCACCTATCAATCACCGCCGGCCGCCGCAGCATGTGTACGGGCGGTCGGCCGACCGCCCCGTACACACACAGCGACGCGCCAATATATCGTTAGATATATTGGCTGTCGGCTGTGCTGCGCGGCCGACGCGATACGTCTGTGAACGACGGAGTTCACAGACGTATCGCCCGTACACACTGGCCGACGGTCCCGCGATGTATCGGCCGTACAAGAGAACGGCCGATACATCGACCAGTGTGTACGGGCCTTTAGTGTTATTCACTGGAACATTGGGGGTCATTCCGTGTTGATCGCACCAACAAATTTGTTAGCAGTAGGGAAATACCATGTGCACTGCAGGGGGGGCAGATGTAACATGTGCAGAGAGAGTTAGATTTGGGTGGGTTATATTGTTTATCTGCAGGGTAAATACTGGCTGCTTTATTTTTACACTGCAATTTAGATTTCAGTTTGAACCCACCCCACCCAAATCTACTCTCTCTGCACATGTTACATCTGCCCCACCTGCAGTGCACATTGGCCCTCATTCCGAGTTGATCGCTCGCTAGCTGCTTTTAGCAGCACTGCATACGCTAGGCCGCCGCCCTCTGGGAGTGTATCTTAGCTTATCAGAATAGCGAACGAAAGGTTAGGAGTTCTGCTATTAAATATTTCCCTGCAGTTTCTGAGTAGCTCCGGACCTACTCACAGATTGCGATCACTGCAGACTGTTTGGTTCCTGGTTTGACGTCACAAACACGCCCAGCGTCCGGCCAGCCACTCCCCCGTTTCCCCAGCCACTCGTGCGTTTTCGTCTGGCACACCTGCGTTTTTTAGCACACTCCGAAAACGCTCAGTTACCACCCAGAAACACCCACTTCCTGTCAACCACTCACCGATCAGCAGAGCGACACGAAAAGCGTCGCTAGTCCTTGTGTAAAACTGCATAGTTTTGTGTGAAAGTACTTTGCGCTGTGCGTACTGCGGCCATACGACATGCACAGAAATGCCGCTTTTTCACCTAATCGCCGCGCTCGCGACCGAAAGCAGCTAGCGATCAACTCGGAATTGAGGGCCCTGGTTTTGCCCAACTGCTAATAAATTTGCTGCGATCAGGTCTGAATTACCCCCATTGTTCTGTATAGTAACATTCATTTCTGCTAAGCAAACCCCACAGCTCTTCATCTCTCTGTTGGTCCGAATAAATGCACTATATATATATATATATATATATATATATAGGCAGCTTTTGCAGAGATTACATAGGGCGATGCGGGAGGGCCACACTGAGTTCTCCTGTACCCTCACACTGGTAGGTATAGGCAGTAAAACTTGGTCCTTCCCAGCGAATCAGCAAAGAATCCCGACCAGCGACGCTATGGATCAGCGCCTCGTCTCCTGAATGGGATAAGGTAACAGGCTCCTCCCTTCGGGGATGGCGGTGTGTGTGATACAGAAGTCTGATTGAATAATTACACTCAGTGATGGCATCGTACTACAAATCCATTCAGAGCCACATGAGCCTGGGGCTGGAAAATCATCATGGGCCTATTGTAAGAAGGGGAAGGGGAGGCAAGTGTCATGTAGGTGTGGCCAATGCCATGTAGGTGTGGCTAGTGCTGTGTGGGTGTGGCCAGTGTCACATGGGCGTGTACACCCCCTACACCGTCGCCGTCCAATGTCTCCACAAATACCGCAAGTGGAAAAATCGCATAATTTATGAGGACAATAGAAATTCAGGTTTATTACTTACAATATATAGATGTCTGGATGTGACTGTAGCGTCCTGTCAGCGGGAGACGGTCTCGTGTGGTGCAGCCTCATGTGCTGGGGCTCTGCAGGAAGTCATTTTATGGGAATATATAAAGTGTATAATATATGTATAATATACAGTTCAATCAGACCTCCCACATGCCACCAGACCCCCAAATGTTCTTCTAAATGCCCCTC